>NC_087513.1:204188691-204488691 GCF_963921805.1 Phalacrocorax carbo
AGACAATTTTGAGTTACTTTAGTATATGTATGATAACTGTCAGCATGCAACCATCTGCTCAGGAGTGAATATGACATAAAACCAGGAAATGGGATTGAAGCTCTAGATAGATGTACCTTAAAAATTCACAGACAGAGCCAAAAGAATTGATACTTTAACCCAAGCTTGCCAAAATCCTACTATAGGGACAAAAGTATAGGGACAATAAACACTAGTAAAAGAAAAATGGTAAAGCTCAGCAAGAAAATAAGATTACTCAATCTATTTACCTTCAACACTAGATGGGAAAATGTTTAATTCTAGAAGAGCAAAAATATAAAATCTCTAAGTTATTATGAAAGATTTGTACTTCAACATTTACCACAATTTCCTATTTTTAGAAGAGGCTGACAATCTACCTGTTCTCAGATTGCTGAGGACTTTTAAGTCCTTAGATGTAAAGGGTACGTCTTAAATGCTGAGCCTTTTCTGGAAATTCTGGGTAAGGACTCTAATCACTATAATCACTCCACATGCTAAAATTCTGCTTTCCTTTGGCAGAGTTATATGACTGAGAAATGGGATTTCTAACATAACATTTCAAATTTCAGTAGATTTGGATATATGTCTGTAAGTTTTCCGTAAGTCATCTAGAAGTGATCAGATGCTTCAGAACTGCAGTGAGAAAAACTCATGCCCCTTAGAGTTGGTGTTTGCCCTGAATTAAAGGGACCGTTTCCCTTAGCAATGCTTACCTCCTAAAAGGCGTAAAGCATAGAAGGCTGAATAGGAATGCATTTTACTCACTGCTGAACTGTAAGGAATTCTAATGGACAATCAGCCAATAAATATGTTGTTACATTTTATTAGAAGTTATTTTTTCTGCATAGGCTACATCTGTAAATCTTGCATTTTTATGCAGGCAAAATATGTAAAACTTACCACTCTAATGCTAACAAACTGTCATAAATCTCAGCAGTAATGTCATACAATGTAGTGCTAATTAGGTACATATATGTCATATCTTTATTTAGAAATTTCTATTGTAATATTACTTCCCTTCATTCTTGGAAATATGCTATTTAGTCCCATTGACTTACTAATCTTGAATTTAAAATTTTTTTCTGTAACCTTCTTCTGGGACACTAAAGTCTCCAAAACCATCTGCATTCTTATTGCAGAAGTGTATCACGTGACACTTTATTTTAAAGTGTGGCCCAGAAGAATCAAATACTTCTCTCAGCATCTTCAACTTTTCACCATCATCTGCACCTTCTTGCTGTAGTTCACTGAAATATGAGAGGAGAAGGGAGAGGAGAAGGGAGTAAAGTGTTGAGAAAAAAAAAAGAAAAAAAGGTGAGAAAGGAAGGGGGGCAGGTATGTGACCTATTTCAAAATTCTTTTTTTAGTTTCCAAAGTAAAAGAGACAGCTGAGTTTCCAACCTCCAGATGATAGTTGTTCAGTTCAACTGGCTTTGCTCTTGCAATGCATGTGTTTGTGCTTTAATTTTTTTGTTCTTTATATGTTACAGAAAGTTTAAAGTACAGTCAAAGTTCACTTCCTTAAGCCGATTTTACCACTGACTAAACATACAAGTCCTTATTTGGCTTGACTTCTTTTTCATCACTACTTAGAGCTGTGTGGTGGTCTCTATCTTGAAATTCTCAATGATCAATGTCAGTTCATACATAAAATAATTTTTCTTTTTCCCTGAAGAGAACAGCAGAAATGTACTGTAGAGTTTGGAATCTCTAGTGATGAGTGCTTTATTAAGTTTGTGTGCATCAAATAAAAAGAAAACTAAAACAAGGATAAAAGAGAACACACAACTGTATTTTTCTTCCAGAACTATTGATACATGTGACTTCTGTGCAAATTTTCTTTAGATTCATAATTACTGTGGTTAAACTTAGCTTTTGCAAGTTGCTAAATAACCTTCAGCCTGTACGTTTTTAAAAGATTGCCAATTTCTGATTTAATTATGGCCAACTGCTTCTAGATACTGTGATACGCTATACTGTGATACGCTATACGCTATCCTAAGAATTCAGGCATGTTTTCCTGTATCTTAACTAGATGCCAGCCTCCTGGTAGACACTTTTCTCTTTGGTCTTGACCCATATAACACAAGCTCCTCACCAGTGTCATGCAATTTTAGTGCACAAAAATTCTCGAGTCCCTTTTGGGTATTTCAGAAAACATGGGGAAACTGGACATTTAAGGAGGCCAAGTGGCCAGGTTTCTGGATTGCTTTAATCTTCAGTGAGCAACATATTATTGTTGGGTTATCTTAAGATCATTCTTACCTCAAGTTAGACTGAAGAAAAATGCAAATAATTTATTCAAAACATCTATAACAGTTGACACAGTTACAAAAAAAAAAAAAAAAGAGAGGGAAGTGGCATTTAATATACTTGAACTATGACTAAATAAAAAATCCTTTTATCTAGCAGGTGTGATGTGAATTTCTCTGGCATCTGTGTATTTTATTTATCTCAATGCCTTGTACCACAGGTTTTGTCTCTGAAAGAAAACCTTGTCTTGGTAAGAAAGATTTGGTTTTAGAATCAATTTCCATTTTGGAGCCCTCCAGTGGGTCTAGATAGATATAATCTGTTTTTCTAAAATGAGTTTACTTCTCTTTCATTACAGTAATAGTCTGACCATCCATCTGAATCAAAATAAACTTTCTCTCACTTCCTTAGAAATGCAAATTTTTTCTTAGACCAGATCAGTTCTTACACCGGACAGACAAATTACCCATTTCTTGACTCAGTGCAGGTATAAACCTCCTGTATCTCTTTCTCTGTGTGTGATGTAGGGTGACGTGTTTTGCACATACTGTAACAGAACTCAGGCCCTTTGCTGATAGTAGTGGTACAACTGTTTCTCCCCTCTCCCTTCCTGATATCATATCTAAGTGAGACCTAAGATGACCAGAAGAAAAGCCTTTATTTTGGGTTGGGTAGAGAGATACTTTTCCAAACTATCTGCTGGTTGAACTTACCTGTGAACAAACTTTTGTTAAATCTGATGGAAAGGAGACAATAGTGTCTGTCTGGGAGGGGGTGAAAAAGGGTTGTAACAATTCTTCGTGGCAGCAGCCTGCTATTGGGCTTTGCACAGCGATTACACCCACACAGCACAAATGCTGTTGTGCGAGGTACCTTTTCCATGGAATCTTGCGTCTACATTGATGAATATAGTGGAAAAAAAAATACATAAATGGGATATATGGTTCATTCTTGGTTCTTCACAAAGGCACTAACATGAGTGTAATTAACCTTTCTGGCATGACAACGGGCCTGGCAATATCAAACCCCAGCCCCAACATCCCTCCTAGGAAGGTGTTATAACACAGCGCCTTTTTATTCAATTCCCACATACCCTTTTTATTCAAATCCCTACTTGCAGATTGCCAGTGAGGAGCTCCTCTTTCCTTATCACGTTTAAGCACTGAGGCAAGCTAGTTTGCAATCAGAAGAGTAATAGGAATAGCTGCTGCAGCAAATAACCCCTTTGAGAAATAGTGCAGTAAGAGGTTATCAATTTGGAGCAAACAGACAAATTGTGCCCTGGGCCTCTGGATATATCTGCTACTGCATCCAGTACTGCATTGATTCACAAAGCTGAATATTCAGTTTGTTGCTGCAGAACAGTAATCAAGGTGTCTTGGGTAATCTAAACAACTGAATTAGTCATGGTCATTCTCTACTAATTATGGTTATGGATGAACTGCTTTTGATTTGACAATAAGTTTATTAATAAATCCAGAGTACAACACCCTCCATGCAGAGACTAGCTTAAGGGTAAAACAGAATAAGGTGACTTACAGGAAAGAGTACATTACCTGGTAGCACTAAACATATCAATTTTATATTGCTAAGAACTGCTGATAAGAAAATTTTGTGGCATGCTGTGATATACAGCTTTAAATTATGGACTTACCACTCACACTGTATATGCGTTAAAAGAGATTTATCTGCATCTTTAAAGGTTTATACAATTAAATATTCCTTTAAAGAACTATACAAAATGTAGAGTACTTTAAAAGATATACATCTAGAAATCATAAAAGATCATAAATAATTTAAAATGAGAACGTGTTAATATAAAAAGAAGCAAAAATTAATAATAAATCACACTATCAACAGACAAAGCCCAAATTACCATTTTAAGAGTCCTGGTTTCATTTCTAATCACTACTAACTAAGCAGAGATAAACGGAAAGAAAAAAAAAAAAAGAAGAGGAAAACATGACAGCAGGTTAGCTCTGTTGAACTTGTAGAAGTTAATAAGAGAAACGTAGACTTTCTACCATGCTTTGTATCTTAACATGTATGTTCTTTTGGGACTGTAATGTGAGACTGTTAAAATACATGGTGCTGCTCCATATTCATTGCTTTTCTAATAATAAACAGTGATGAATGACTGCAAATATCTATTGCAGAAGTGGATGAGAGATGGATATAATGAACACACCAAGGGGGTATATTTTAAAGCCAGTATGTGATTGTAGTATGCACAAAACCAATTATATAAGTAATGCCCACATCACTCATGCTCTGTTTTGCAGATCAGCACACATTTTAAAGTTCCCAGTAATGAGAACTTTGCTGATTGTTACCCAAGGAGGGAATTTCAAGCAGATGTTTTTGAAAAAAACAAAAGACCAAGCAACATATTTTTATAGCTTTATATCCTGCATTAGAAACTGATGGCCTTTATGAAATTATGGAGGAGTACAGTACAAAAAGCATACTTCAGAAATATACTAATTCCTTGCTAGGGAGACCATCTGTAGCAGCAGATTAATCTTCAAATTCAGTCTCTCTCAGCTTAATTCTGAAGAGGCTAATACTGACAGTGAGTGCTAAATGAAAGAAGGAAGTCGGAGTTTGACTACCAGACATAATTCACTGGTTTATAGCGATTGTGCTTCACACTAGTCTGTTTTCCTTTGCTCTAAAGCCAGACAGGAAAGCTAGTGAAGCCTGGCTTTAGCTGCAGAGCAGCCCACAGCCCACCTGACCATGGTATAGCAAGCTCCTTTCTTGCCTCATCCCGCCTCATCTTCCTCATCTACATGGTGCTCTGCCTGTCTCCAAATACCTGCTTTTTTCACCCAGTATGCAAAGTAAATATTTTACCAAACATTATGAGAAAAATTATGTAACTGCAGAGTTGTGTGGTAATTAAAAAGAAGCATATTTCATGCACATTTTATGTATTCAGAACAACTTAGAGAGTTTGTGCCCTCTCCAGTTGCATTAATTCTGGTATTGATGTGACTCTTTGCAACCTCATTCCTTGTGCTAACCTCAGAGAAACTAATCTGAAAGCAGTTTTCTGCAAGGTTAGTGTGCTAAAATGCCTCAGGAAAAGGGCTGAGGAGTTGAAAGGGAGGTGGCAGGACTGCATACAAGCAGGGAAGGAGGATGGATGGCAGGCAGCCCAAAGCTGAGCTTAGGCTGCAGGGGAGCCCCAGGCTCCAGTGCCACATTTCAGCAGAGGAGAGGACACAGGTAGGACAAAAAGCTTTTTACATTTCTGTGGCTGCACTGAAAAGGAACTTAAGACTTAGATGGCTAAAGAGACTTAGATTGCTAATGAACCAATGTGTCTCATGGCTGCTAATATTCTCGAGGGTTTTCACTCCCCCTTACAATACCCAAATGTGCTTTCCAGTATCCATCTGTTAGATCTTGTCTCTAGCAACTAGAATTCATAAATATGGAGTGATCCCAAAACTACTCCCTGCCACATAACCTTAGTGTAGCCACGGCAGTCACCAAAAGTATGGATATAGGGTATGCTAGATGTCAGTGGCAGAGACAGCTGGATTACTATATTAGAAAACTCAGCATGCCCTGAGCACAAGGTGACCCTCACTGAGGGACATTCAGCCTCAGAAAATACAGCATCAGGTCATGATAATTCTCACATTTTACAATAAGGTAAAGAAAATATATACAAAGCCTATAAGACAGATGAATGGATGTCACGTCCCATCGTAAAGGTTTTACACACCTCTTTTATTTTTAATTTCTTCAGACAGAAGTCAGTAGAAATCAGGGATAAGTACAGAATTGCCATAACAAAAATTCTGATCCATCATTTTGTACATTTCAACATCCTAAAGTAGACTTTCTCCTAAATCATTAACTGATTTCTGTGGACAGATATCATTATTTAGGGAAAGTGAAGTTCCACAATGAATGACACAACTTTTTTCTCCTCACAAACATTCAAAAATGAACAAAATCCCACATCATATTTGAATCCACATATATAGAAACTGTATTCAAAATAAAGATCATACCTTTTCTCTCCAAATACCTGCTTACTTGATGGGATAAATGAACTAAATATTCCACCAAACACCATTAAAAAATAGACCGATGCAGAATTGTGTGCAAACTCAAAAAAATACTTATTTCACATCTATTTCATGTATAACAAATGATTTAAAGAATTTCAGCTGTAACCATAACAACACAGAAAAAATGCATAAATATTTTCTGGATTGAATGCGATTATGAAAAAAATAATTAAATAGCACTATCCAAAAGACTACTTATGAATAGTACATTTAAATGTTTGGTTAAAAAAAGAAAAATAAATCTCTAAAAACTAAAATTTGTTCTACAGTAAAAAAAAAAGAATAAAGCCTATTTATCTACAGATCTTTGTCCTGAAAGCCATGTGTCCACAAATATAGTATCATCAGCTTCTCGCATGCAAGTTAAGACAAAGCATATTCTGTGCTCAGTCTATCACTGTATGTAGTGGTTTGCTCACCATATGTGTTGAACAGAATGTAGAAAATCCACATTCTACCTAAATTTCTCCCAGTAAAGGATTTGGAGAAAACAAAGAGTAGAAAACAAAGAGAAGAAAGCAAACACCCTCCATCCACACTAAGGCTGCTTATCATAAACAGGAACACTTTGGGACAACAGGGAAAAGAAAGGATGCTGTTAATTTAATAATAATAAAAATTAATAAAATTTAATAAATTTATAAAAATTTAATAAATTTTAAAAAATTTAATAAAAAACCTGAATAATTTAAGAGATATATATTCAGAGAAGCCAAATGTGGAGGACTTCAAGACCCAAAGGATTTCTTCTGGCTTGGCCAGACAGAGTAAAGACCATCAGTGTGCCTACACTGGACTGGCCACGTTTGCCCCACTCCTCTCTATTTTCCCAAACCTATTCCTCCCCATCCACTTTGATCCCTCTCTTTCCCCACATTAGACACCATGTGTTTCCATAATCCCTTAAAACTTCCCACATCAAGAGTTTATACAATCCTACATACCTCTCAAATATCCTATAGTAAGTTTGCCCTTCCCAGGAGGCCCATGACAATACTGTTCCTTCTCTTTTTCCAGTTATGAAGCTCTGGCTGGAGCTCTGCAAGGCTGTGTTCCACTAATCTTTTCAGTGTCCTGCAAGCTCTTGGCATGTGGTACTATTTCTTTTACCTCCTAATCATTGAAGTTTCTGTATCTACATATTTAACTTATTACTCCTCCTGATTCTTCTGACTGGTTTTTAAATTGAATTGCCATTAACCAGATATCATCACAATCCAGATGTCCTTACACTTCAGGTGTC
This sequence comes from Phalacrocorax carbo, assembly GCF_963921805.1. NCBI lineage: Eukaryota > Metazoa > Chordata > Aves > Suliformes > Phalacrocoracidae > Phalacrocorax > Phalacrocorax carbo. The sequence goes on from NC_087513.1 coordinate 204,196,297, forward strand.
CACATACATTTTACTATCTACATATCCTTATAATATAAGTTTTTCAAAGAGACAAACATCTTATTTAAGATATTATGACAACTGCCATGTAGTAGCCTCAAAACAATAAGAGTCTGTGTAGGACTGTAACCTTACTTTCTGGATTATTTTCCAAATTACAATGAGTTACCTTTCAAAATCACCGTATATTTTGAAACATGGAAGAAATACACTCTGTTTTAAACTTTTCTTGTCAATGAAAATGTTCTGTTACTGATACATTGAGTCCTTTGCTCATCATACCAATTAATATTAATTTTCACTTCTTTCATTCCTCTGTTATTGCACAGGTTTATTAACTGTAAAAAACAACAATTTTATTTTCTATTTATCTTTCAGCTGTGAAGTACATGATAGAGTGGAGTCCTTGTCCATGATTGTTACTGATATTGCCTCACCAGCAGAAATAACAAAAAATCCAGTATTAAAGAACATGCCTATAGAGAATAGTTGAACTTCCCTCTGTAGCCCTGGCCTTTGGCTGCTGATGCTTCTCTTCAGTAATCTGCTGCCTGTATTCATTGCATCACTTCAATTTCCTGTATTAAGGCCCCTCAAGTTAGAGACACTGTCTTACTCTATCTGGTGTAGGAGTGTTAATCTCCAGGAAGTAAATAATAAAACCCAACCAATATGAAAATGTCACCTTCCTTTTTCCGGCAGGACCACATGACACATCTTAGAAAGATGCCACATGTTGTTATTGATGTTGTTTGTATTGCACAGTAAAGCACATAGATTTAGAATTTAATGATTTTACAACATTTTCTAGCAGAATGCAAAAAATGTTATCCCTAATAGTGATGTTAAAAAAAAAAAGCCTGAGTTTTCAACATGACACAGCATTCTGATTTTCGATGTAAAGATAATATTTCATCATCAGTATAAAAAGTTCATAGCATAATAAAAGAACACCAACAGAACAAGAATACTTGATTCCAAGTTCTCTAAGGCAAACTCTTCTCTTACATTAAAGTTGAGTCATTCTGAACAACAAGTGAAGCCTGAGGAGTATGGATGTCTCCAGCTCTTTTAGTGACGTGCCCTCAAGGAGTTATGTCTCATCATTCCTCACTAGACAAAATCTTTGGGTGTTTTCAAGGACAGCTCTAAAGACTCTGTTACAATATTCTAGCCCAAAGGCAAAAAGCACTATGGGCAGGTTTGTGTCCATTACCATCTTTGAATATTTCAGAAATTAAAATGGCTATATAAATGTGATGCCTGAACTATTTCACTATGAGGCATTACTTGTCTACCCTTTGATGTTACTGAATTTTACCAGAGACATCGTTTCTAAGTGAAGCAAGGGAAAAATTGCCTGTATTCTTAAATAGAATTTGATGTGGAGAGAATATCTTAAGTTTCTGTAGCAATTGTAGAAGTGGAAAAGAGGAAGGGCAATCAAAAACAAGAGGAAAGATGGGAAGAATAATAGACAAGGAAACCTACTTGGTACTGTTACAAGGCACACACAATTCTGAACAGGAAACTTATTCAGAAGGTGCTCTAATCTGCAGGATGTATTTCTGAAGTTGTTTTGGGGTTGTTATTTATTCAATGGCACTACATTACAGATTCAGTGAAAGGAGTTTACAGAAAGTTTTCTATCACCAGTTATTTATATAACCAGATGTATCTTCATTGTTTGGTTACAATACAAACTTTTTATTTCTTTCCAACTTTCGTTAAGTTTCTTTAAATAATGTAGATCTTTGGCTGTTCATAGATAGGGGAAGTTCCTTCTGGGGAGTGTGATGCCTAATAATTAAACTCTCTTAAAAATACTTTTCTTTAAGCTTTTATGATATTTTTGAGGAAAACAAACAAGCAAACAAACCCCTTTGTTCCCAGGTCCAGTTGAATATGTCCAAATTAAAGAAATACAAATAAAATAAAGCCAAATACAAATTCACAACAAAACCAAAGTAATCTCATAGTACTTAGTTTTTAGTTACTTAGTTTTTACAGAACAGAAAATTAGAATCATATTAAGTAATTAAAAATTAATAAAATAATATAAGAATAAATGAGATGTTACAAATTGGAAAATGAAAAATTATCTTTAAGTATTTAAAATTAGTTTTTCGATAATTTTAAACATTTTCAGCTTTTTTGGTAGATCTTTATCGACACCAATCATTTCTAATAAAGTAAAAATAATCCTGAATGTTCCACTTAGACATTATGCCACATACAGAAATAATGATGCAATTTGAATTATTAATCTAAAACATACTATTTCAATTGTCCTCTCTTTGAGCATAGCAGCCTGCTCAGATGGAAGTAATGCAAACTCCTGTTTACATCATCTAATTATCATCAGATTGTTGAAAAGTTATACATATAGAATCTCTCAGGGATATACTTGTTAACTTGAATTTTGACATGCCCAGCTTAAGAAACAAGTTTAGGAGAAGAATATGAAGCATAACAACAAAAAAGGACGAACAACCAAACCCATTGGATACATGCTAAAAGGTGTGAGAGAGAAAATTATTTCTGGCTTCCTTACTGCAAGGAAAACAGAACTCAGAAACAGTTGTAATGGAATTTCTTTTCCCATTTCTTTATTCTATAGTGCATTGAGAGTTAACACTCATTTAGCATATAATTGTGAATATATTTAGCCATTTGTACTATATATAAACACTTCTGTCTTCCATTACACGTTGCAAAACAGCAATTACAAGTAAAGAAGACATGCAGGAGAATAACCAGCTTAGCTTTCTGAGGACTGAGGATTTTATTTTTTTTCTCCCTGAATAGTTTGCAAGCTTAGAGAATGTTGAGATACTGTGAAAAATCAATGTAACAGAGTCTCTTCATGTGATCTTTCTATCTGGTAGTGGAAAAAAACAGCCCTCATAAGATACTGGTTGCAAAAGGTTCATCAGGTAATTCTACAGTTTAAGTAGTTTGGTTAACCATCAAATACTTTACAAAATGCAACTCTGAACTTAAATAAAATCCACCTTTCTCAGATTTCTGCAGTGTTCAAAATATACCTGACACAAATTAAATGTAGTGTTGTACTGAAATTTTTATTAATGGATATTAGCTCTGGTTAAGACTTAAGATTGCTTTTACAGTTTTTGTAGGCACTATTAAATATTTATAAGGATCCTTATTTTGTAAAAATAATTGTCACAAAGGGACAAACCTGTTACTTGTCTTTTCTTATGATTTTTATATTTACCTGCCATAACTGGTTGCAGTTTTTTCCTCATCTGCTGAATTACTGAGTGATAGCTTTGCTCAGAGCCCTTTTGAAATTGAACTTCACTCTAAAGGGGTTAAACAGCATTGTAACAGCTATTTCTGAAATTAAACTCTAGTTTGATTTCAAAACTAATTGGATTTTTGGGCTGGAGTAAGAATGGCACTGTTCTTATAAATGTGATTTTATTAATTAAGAAATCATTAAGGAATTGCTAAATGAAACCCGACATCATGAGTGGCAAAAAGTCATTTAAGTTTCTAATCATAATGTGTTTAAACTCCTTGGGGCAAAAGTAGTTTGTGATTTATATTTTCTTGTATTTTAACATAATTGAGGTACATTCCACTACTTTTACAAACTTCTTTTTAGACATGTCCTGTTTCTGATCTTTCAGAAGTTTCCAGGGGAAAATTAATTTAATTGAATGAAGGATGGCCATGCTTAATGATTATTATTACTAAATATACCCTTCTGAAGTACTTGAGGTTTCATGAGCTTTTTTTAAAGGGCTACAGAAAGTTGCTACTTAATTGGACACATAATTCAACAAGTTTTCATGACTACAGTCAGAAAATAAGTAGTAAAGGTGGAGGAAATTCCAGAGTAGATCTGGCAACCTCATCTAGGTTCTTATAGGATGAGTATCCAGTGGTATCTGACTATTTAAAAGTGTATGCAGATCTGCAGTATGTCTTTGGAAATATTATTTAAACTATATCAGCTACAGAGCTAGCCAAAATGCTAAAATACTTCGCAAAATGTTCAAGCAAATGAACTTTTCTTTTTTTGAGAATCTGTGTAACAGAAATGGTAGCTTTCATTTAAAACATAATCCATTACAAACATTTTGACAACATATTAATCTTTTTCACAAGCAAGTTATTATACTATGTTCTTATATGACTGCCACTGAGATAGTTTTCTATAGATGTTTGCTAGTGCTCCACAGAAACAGTTATGGTTGCGTCCTATAAAAGGAATGAGAAGATAGAAACTAAACAAAGAAACAGTCATGGATGCACACAGACTTTCTTTTCGTTTTCACTGAGGAATATTATCACACCAGACAACAGGAAAATTATATAACCATAAACCTCAAGGTAAGAAAGACTGGCAAGGACTAAAAACAATAATCAAAGCTTAAGACTGGCAAGATCTTGAAACACTGCTTTTCTCAGCTTGTTTCCTTGGGCATTCCCACCAATGCATAGCTGGTAAATTCCTGCTGATGTTGATTCCACCACTCAGGCAAGAAAACCAAAAATGGAAGTTAAATATTTCGATGAGCATCATAGGCCAGATATGTCAAGATCACTCTCAACACTTTCTCTGACGTGCAGTAAATAGCTTAGTCTCTACACATATCATTTTATGTAACAAATTTTCTGCTAGCAGATAGAAAATGCTCTTTATCTCCCCTATTCTTTACATAGTTCTATAAAGTTTTTGGTCCATTACTATTTATGAACAAATTAATCATTAATTGCTCTATAGACATTTTGAACTAAACTTCCAGTCGGTTGACTGGAATTTGCAATGATCTTTGTTATCCTTTTCAGTCCTACTTGTCTGTGATTTAAATATTCCTGGTTTAAAATCAAATACTATCCCCATACTTAAAAGTGAAGAAGGACAGGCTGGCCTAAACAAATCAGAACAAAAATAGGAAAAGTGATAGGTAATGCTGAAGTGTAAAGAGAATCATATTAAAATAATAGCATTTAGTGATGGTATTTCAGCTTATGTCTTGCTTACACAAAGTTCATCACAAGTCTGAAGCTAGAAAATCAGCAAAATGGCCTTTGGCTTCCTCCTATTTCCCAGCCATTCTGTAAACACAGACAGTGCACGAACACTTATCATCATGTCTTGCAGTCACCATCTCTTCGGCTAATATCACTCAGCTTATGTCCAAATGATAGAATAATCCAATATTCTGTATGAAAGTAACAAACCTAAATGAAATAGATAAAAAAAAAAAAAAAAGACCAAGCAAAACACAATGAAAACCACGGTATTACAGGATACTTCTTTTTCTCTTTTTCCACTTAAATAAGTACTTCATCACTACTTCATCGACCTTTCACCTCTACATAAATGTGTGCCTAAATATCTTTTCAGATTTATCCTTAAATGCCCTACCCCTAACTTCAGGGATCCTTTGATGTCTGGCAATCCAAGTGCTGCCTGTGTTCAAAGAGCTAAATTCAGTTTCCATTTCTCGTGTTTCCTTTGAACATCTATGTGAAGGTGGTCTCAACAATGAAAAGATTGGAAGCATCATCCTCAGTGCTGCGAGACTCTACTAATGAAGTCTTCCTCACCTGCACTCAGTAAAACTCTGTTTCATTACCAGCTCTGCCAAAATAATTGAACACACTCAAAATACTCACCTACTAAGAAAGGTGCAGAGCTATCAGATCATTAACCCTTTGCTACTCTCTCTTTAACTCTCCTCAAAATCCTGCAAAAGTATAAGCTTCCAGAGCATATTGTAATTCAAACCAAAGTTGGTATCGAGAGGCAGAATGACATGTTTCCCTACATCCTGGCTCTAGTCTGAGCCAGAACAAACTCAGCACTCTGGTGCAGATCACCCATGTAGCACACCATGCAGCTGAGTGTTTCAGCCTCAGCATGAACAATCCTCACCCTAATTTTGTCAGCTTTAAAGACACAAGTTATAAAAGCAAACCTGTCATTAACTGTAAAAAAGGGTTTGGTGTGTAGGCCTGTATTTTAACAAGTCTTTGCAAGAAGTTCTGGACAAGTGCTCAGCAGAGGACATTTTGCTTGGTGTCACCTATGAAACCATCACAACAACTCTTACCTGATTTACATCTGAAACTTACTTTGGTAGGATTGTTTACCATGTAGTAATATCTCCAGGTGTATTCAGAGTTTTCCAATAAGTAAGTAGGATACTTGCATTTATTTGTTGCCTAATCACCTCAGAGATGCAGTACCTCTCCTGAAACAGAGATTTTATTAAATCTAACTATGTCAGAAAAAAACCTTCACCCTTTTCAGAGCAAGGAGGAAAAACTGTCTCAGTTTAATATAAGTTTTTTTAAGCCATGGGAACTGAAAGAATGACTAGAAAATCCTATTACCTAGCAATATCCCATTAATTGGCAGAAAAAAGCGCTAAGTTCTCCCTTGTTCTTTTAATACTGTTTCCTGAAGAATTAATTTAAGCATTTCACTTTTTTATGTAAGGAATTAACATATATGATAAAAGATCAGGGCCAGCACCTGGGAACTGTGGTATTTATGCAGGTCTCCAGGGTTTCCAGAACCATACTTATCACCCCTGGAGATACAACCTTTTTGCCAATAAATCCTCTGAAAAAGCCTGACTGAGTAAAATCAGTGTTTTAAAACAACCTGAATTAAATATTTGAGCTGTTACAATGAATTAAAATAATATTTGAATAAATTACAAGTGTACAACATTAAGCAGTGCTTCTGAAGCACTCTTTTTCCTTCAAGAAATCTTCCCATTCAGTGATTATCTAGTTTGGGAAACTGTAATTTCCTATAATTATTTCATTGCCATTGGTGTACTCACTGTCACTTTGGCATTAGCAGTGTTACGAGCTCTTTTAAAGGGTCACCATTACCAATTCCAGTTCAGGCAGGATAGACTGACATGACAATAACACGATGGAAAGGTTACTGGTTACTTCTTGAACATACTAACCATGACACACAGCACTATCTAACTCAAATGAAATTTGACAGGTTTTGGTGTGCAACTCCTTCAGTTTTAAAAATGGACTAACGATCTAATTATTTCATACTGCTAAGAAACATCATACTTTCAAGAATAAGCACTTTTTAACGATTTTATACCTTAACACTTCCATAAATCTTTTAAGAAATACCTTAAGAAAAAATTAAAAAATGGTCAGTACATTTTAAACTTATTGGATCAAACCAGTGACTTGTGAGCACTGCAGTTTAGGTATGGTTCCATATGAACCGCTTCCCTTTTGGAAAATGTCCCTTTGAATGCTTTCTGCTGGTCCTGGAAATGATCTATCAAAAGATGCTAGTGCAGATGTTTCCATTTGAGAATAACTTGGGAAATAAGTAGAGGAAGAGGTACATCTCCTCCAAAACTGCCTGACAGTCTTGTTCAAGAGCAGATCCAAAACTAAGATTTATCCCTTTGGCAGTAGAGGCTGAAACATTTTTAAAATAATGTTTTGCATGAAAAAATATTCCATATTCATATCACTGGCGACAGAATAAGATACACCCACTCAGAAAACTTCATGTAAAATTTTTGCCTTTCTGATTCTAGTTTCATGGGAGTTTGACATAAATACATTACATTTTTTTGAGCAGGACCTTTCTAGTGTGTTGTTTAGGTAGCACTCAGCAGTAAGTCTAGTGAGAGCATTGTAATTAATTTGCAGATTATTAATTTGATTTCTGCAGATTCTCGTGTGACTTTCCACAGCCATCTAAAGCTGTGAAGTCATGTACTATGACACTATGCTGACTTCTGTTCTTCTCAGAATCTCATAAATGGATTATTATTTCTGATTTGGAAACTTGAGTGCAGGGTACTATTTGTATGAATAATATTAAGATGTAAAGGCAATATGTAGACATACCCATGCTGGCAAAAAAAATATAAAAACTCAACTGACAGAAATGAGGAAATAAAATATTTCCACCTAACGAAAAGGAAATTTTTACCTGTACATTTTGTAATATTTTTTCCAAAATTTCTATCTTGATCAATCTTAAATATCATATTAGTTCCCAAAATACCAGAGAGTAATGTTACTTTTAGCTGGAGGAAAGAACAAAAGTACTTTTACAGTTACAACTGACATAATATTAAGCGCAAATCCTAGGAGGGAGCCATGAAAAGGCAAAAAAAAAGACAGTAGAAGATATCTATGGAGAGATTCTGTATAGTTTTTTCACTTGTACAAATTTCATGAAAATAATTGTGATATCAGAGACATCAGCAACGTTTAGGAGATCTAAAATAATTGAATTTGGTTCCCAGAAGATAGATGAAAAATTCACCTTTATTAGATTATGAAGAAATATTTACCATCGCAGTTATAAAGTAAGGACACTGATAAACAAAAGTAATCCTGATGTACAGTTTTAAATCAGCAGTTTTAAAAAATGTTAGCCAAGGAGCAATCTGGTCTGCTGATGTCCTGTTTCAAACCTTAAAATGCTAGAAAGTCCAGGGTCATGGAATGAAGTTGATGCTGTGGCAACAAAAAGAAAAAGTTTCATCTGGATTAACCACATAATTACCAATCAATCAAGCACATGCCAATCTGTTGAAAAATAACAGGTAAGACTCAATTAATAAAGAAGGACAAGGCCGTGTTAACTGGCATGAATTATACAAAAGCACTGATAGTGTATTTAATAATTAAAGGAAGGCAATTAATCCAAATCAGCATGCATTTATGGAAAGAAGATCTTAATTTAGATCTTAGATATCTTGGAAGAATCGTTCTTTTATGCAGTTATAAATTTGGCTGATAAAAACAATAATCCTGATACAGTATTCTTAGATTTTAAAAAGACATTTGATACTATTCAAATTAATTTGTTCTAATATCTTATTTAAAATATAAAATATCCTGAACACTGAAATCAGTGAAACACTGATTAGTTGATAATGTGAGTAAAAAGAATTGTCTATTACCAGGACGGTTGTCTACTGGGGTCCCAAATACTCTAGTCATGCCTAATTTAAGGAAATCTAAAAAAGCCCTTGAAAAAGCCTCTAGTCCTAACAAATATGATTCGTAAGTGACACAATAATCAGACCATTAATCCTGGATTACTTGATGAGTCAGAAAAAAAAGCAACAACCCACCTCCCTGCCCTGTAGTTTGTTTTTCCTTTCATGTTTTTCAAGACAGTGTTGCTAAGTACCAAGAACATGGGCCATATTTCTGGGATGAAAGACTCTGAATAACTTCAAAATCAAATCACTAAAAGCCAATGTCACAGGCAAAATAATAATAATAGTAAAAAAAGCTCTTGTGGGTAAAATAAGAAATATTGTGTATGTATGTCAGTTGTCTTACACAACTCCTACTTGAATACTGCGTTTATAATTCACAGAGGTTGTTGAGGAGCTGGAGAGGGTTTAGAGAAGTGCTATTATTGATTTAAAAGTGTAGAAATTTTGCCTTTTAGTGAAAAATTCAAGTCCTTATACTAATGTAAATGTTAAAGGTGACCTGTCCAGGAGTAAACTACATTTAGAAAACCAAATAGCCAATGGAGTATTTGATATATTAACAGCAAGATGTCACAAAATTAAAGGCTGAACATTAAAGCTGGAAATTCTTAGAAAGAAAGAAATATAGATTTAATACGCTAAGAGATTAAAAACTGGATCAACTTTACCACAAGCTTTTGCAGCATCTTTGCCAACAAATGTGTTTAAAAATTTTTTTTTTTGTCCTTAAAATTTGCTATAGTTAGAGATTTTATAAAGTTTATTGCCTGATTTAGAGACATCAGACTAGGCAATTGCAATAGTTCCTTTGGTGTTCCTTAAGAATATTAGCTTACTCTCTCACTTAAATGTAATTCTCATTGATCATTTCTCTGAAATAGTAAAGGATGCATGCTAATAAGAATAGGATAGTCTTCCTGACGATATTCTATAATACGGAATACAGATATTTAGGGGTAAACAGAACAGCTTATCTGCAGTTACTTTTAATGCTCTTTTCAGTTTACTGTCTTATCAAAATTACATCTGTTCTTACAGCCTTGTCCATTGCACTGAGGGAAATAAAAAACCTTACAATTCTGCTTAATTCTAATAAACTCTACTAAGCAAACTCCTCAACAGACTGGCTTGTGGTTTTGCTAAGGCCGACCAATAGGCATGAGGAAGAAGCGCAAGTCCAAGAAATTCCAAGCATCACTTAAGAGCTGTTTTTCAATTTTCCTTTTTTACAGATTCAGGTTCAAAAAACTGTGGAGTACTCACATATGTTGGAATGTATTCTGTTTATTAAATATATTTTTAAAATACTTTAAATATTTAAATATTATGGATTCTCAAAAGCATCACTATTGAGAAAATAGAGATCCAAAAAATATACATGTTTGGAAACATGTTTTATATATCCAGTGTCTTCCATTCATTCAAAGTACAGGTAGCATTAAGCTTTGTCTGAAATCCTGCTGTTTCAGAAAGACAGTTACTCAAATCAGACAGATATATTTAAGGATCTGGTCCATGATGTGTGTCTGTCATCTCCCAAATCTCTAACTTGGAAAGAAAACCCCACAAGCTCCTACTTACAGTGTTTGAATTGTCAGTTTTTAAAGGAGACATTAAACTGGTATTTACACTAATAAGTTATTATTGTAATTGTATGGAACAGTGCAGTATTGGTTTTGACTATGTCTTAAGAGAAAGCTACAGAAACCTTCTCAGCAGCCTGAAACTTGTTGACCTGATTTATATTTTCATAACCCTTTAAGGGCTGATTTTGCTGATACCATCCTCTGAGCCACACTCATTAAAATTATTTGTATGCATTCATATCTGCACTGCAGGACAATCTCTGGAAAGCTATATTTTAATCTTCACAGAATAGGTAAAAATTATTCATAAAGCTGTAATTACTTTGCAATTACACATATTTATATTACATTTTCATTTAGCCAATTGAGAACATTGGCCCAGTGACATGAATGCACACATTTCTGCATGAAAAAAGAAACAACATACTAATGAAATGTGGTGGAATATAGCAGTTCATGTCCTCATGCTAGATGAGAAGAATTCAAGGCCAGTGACACTGTTTTGGAATTATGGGTGTGGAAACTTTAGATTGGAAAAAAAAAGGATATTATTTCATATCACATTTGAAAATTCTGAGGTACACTGGAGTTATGAATCATAAGCACTTCAGCATTTATTGTACTCTATATAATTTTATTAAGAACAAATCTATTTAAAATCTGAACGTTTTTATACGTTTGCCTTTGAGTCTAAACCCTGAAGTTCTAATTCAGGAAAAAATATTCTTATAATTTTTCTTTCCCCTTAAAACCAAAGTTGTTTAAAAAATAAATCAGAAAGGTGTTAAATTTTATTATTTCATCTGTGAAATATTAATATATTGCCTTCAAATTTTTTTTCTTTGAAGCTAAATGTTATCAAATACTAAGGAGTACCATGATGTGTGGATAATGTACCTTTCTTTCATTCCATCTCTGGAACATATATATGGACAAAAATGATTTACCCTAACTAGATAGTGCCTTCCATATAGGAGTACCAAAGCAAACTCTAAAGGAAGTCTAGAGAAGCTAATGATTTCTCCTGGCTCTCAGTTTAGCCAAACTCTGCAAATGCTTTCCTTGGTATTTTTTCTATCTGGCGAAAATAGCAGTTTTTGAATTCATACACGCAATAGTGAATCAGTACTTGCTGAAACACACTGAAGTCCTCTATTAATGATCAGACAGAGAATATAGCAAAACAAATACTCCTTCTCTCCCAGTATTTTCTTGACAATGTACCTAGATTTCTTCAAAGATATATGATGTTCGGCCACCTTCACTTCCAAGTGGTCAAGCCACCATCATAACACCAGTGTTGCTTGTTCTGTAATGCATTACAATTTAAATGAAGATTAATATCAATGCTGACTCACTTTATACAAAACTTTTGACTTCCGTTGCCTTATAACGGTAATGGTAGTCCAAAGCAATCAATACAGGGCTCTTTGGCTTTCTGTGCCAGGAAAAAAACCTCAAATATGTAGTCCTCCAAAGTCCACAAAATATCTCTGCCAGAGCTATCCTTTATACCTGAGATGGTCATCAATTTCTGAACTATTTCAGACGAATTCTAATGAGGTATCAGAGCAATCCTTCTCTCTCTCTCTGAATTCAACAAAATAGAAAAAAAAAAAAAAGAGAATAATATAAGGGTTTTACATCACGTCTTTAAACAGCTTTTCTATTTATTTGATATTGTGGAATAACCTTCACCTTCGTGAGGTCTCCCACTTTTGTTGACTGAATTCTGCTAACCCCCGGTGGCACACAAATTGTGAAGTAAATTGAATTTGACACCTCTATTGACTGAGTCATTGAAAGACAAAAAGCAAGCACCACTGATTTCTTAAATGTTATTTTTATATGTAAAAAAAATCCACCCTTATTTTTCTCACAAATAAAATTCTATTCAGAAGAAATTATTTCCTCCTATGATAATTGGAATTACAATATAGGTGGCTTATGTGCCAGTTATTATTAAAATGGCTTATTATTTTGAATAAACACTCCTTTGTTGGAGTGGCTTATAGTGTTTGATCATCCAGGCCACGATTTTACATGTTTGTGATGTTGCTATGTCCTTTTGTTATTCTTCTGATATTTATTCTAAGTAAGTTATGAGGCATTATTGCTGAAATTAAAAGAAAAGATTGTTCTGCCTGTGCTAAAACCCAAGCTGCCACAATCATAAAAGTCAGAAACACTAGCTCATCTATGTCATGTATCTGGGATTTCAGGTTTAAGAAGTATGTTGTCCAGATGCCATAGGTGTTCTTTGCTCATTCTTCTGAAAACCTCTATAAATTTTATCTTTTATAAATTTCTGCAATTGCTGTTCAACATGGTCAGATCTGTTAGATCCCAGCAGCTAAATGCTCTAGGGGCTCAGCATGTTTCACTTAACACAGTCTATATCCACTACTCATATTGAATCTTGTCTTTGTGGAGAAAGCAAGATATTTTCCTCCAAATGCTTCTTCCAGGGCTAAGGACCATAACGGAACTTGGCACAAAACAAATAAGGAAGACCACCTTATTTTTGATAGTCAATAAGAAAGAAAAGAAGAAACAACTTTCTGAAATATGGAAAGAACAGGAAAAAGAGAAAAAAATTGAGAACGGAGTAAAGGGGCAAACAAGAGTAGCAGAAAGAGGAAAAAGAACACATTTCTGGCCGGCCTGTAAAAACCTCCTGAAAACCAGAGTGAACTACAAAGCTTCCCTAGAGGTTAGCACAAAACAAATGAGTACTTTCCAGTGTCTTTCACTTATACACAACCCTTGGTAAAGAACTTTTGAAAATCCCAGTCTGAAGATGAAGATTAACAGGAAATTAACAGATAAGAGGAAATTACTGTTAAAGAAAAAACAACAAACAAACCAAAAACTAAAAAAAAGAAAACACAAATAAAATCTCCAGCTAATTAAAAACAACACCCTCCCACCCTTCCCCACCCCCCATCCTCTGTCAATCAAACAAAAATGCATCACAAATATGTCAGGCTGTGAAGAGAAAACTGAGAAGGTTGAAAGTGCCAGACTATATGTAACCAGAAATCACCCTGGCATATGTAGCCAATCTGACACTGTTTTTAGTTACATGATCACGTAGTATTTCCCACAGGATCCCTACCTCATTTAGGTACCACGTACTGGAAATAGACATGATTATATGTTTCAGACAGCTGAAGTTTAATTTGCAGGACCCTAAGTGTTGACAGTTGAAACTGAAATCAGTGGGAGCTCTGCTCTGAATTAAATTTCTCTGAAAGTGTTAAGAAAACTGGAAAAAAGGTCAACCTTTTTTGGGGAAGGCATAAAAACTGGTCAGCACTTTTGGAGACACTGCCTATCATCTGTGACCAAGTTCCCTAGTGAAGTGGGGTTAATATAATGCCACTTCAGAAAACCGCTGTAAGGATAAATTCATTGACAGCCTGGAAGAGTGAAAATATACTGAATGAGGACTCCAAAATCAAGCCCTTATGAAAACTAATAATTCTTTTTTTGCTAAAGATTTGCTTGGTATAGGACAGACAGGACTAAATAGGACTGGTATAGAACAGGTACGACTAGATAAGATTTCAAAAAATATAAAAATAAATAATAATGATTTTTAAGAAAAACACTAAATGCCTGTGTTTCCACATTACACAGAAATGACTGGAGTCAGCCACCCTGGACACAGACAGAAGAAATTTCCTTAGCTTCCTTCTGTTTATATGATACATGGTCACTACCCTTTTAGAGCTAAGTGTATGTCCATCGTAGTACTAATTTTCTCCATAGATATAATGTTGACTGTTCAGGTACTAGAGAACAATATCATAGAATCACAGAATATAGAATTGCTTGGGTTGGAAGGGACCTTTAAAGATCATCTAGTTACATCTTTCACTAGATCAGGTTGCTCAAAGCCCCTTCCAACCTGGCCCGGAACACTTCTGGGGATGGGACATCCACAACTTCTCTGAGAAACCTGTTCCAGAGTCTCACCATAGTAAAGCCTTTCTTCCTTATGTCCGATTTAAATCTACCTTCTTTTAGTTTAAAACTGTTGCTTCTTGTCCTATTACTACAAACCCTGGTAAAAAGTCTCCATAATTCTCTTGATCCCCCTTTATGTGTTGAAAGGCCACAATAAGGTCTCCCCAGAGCCTTCTTTTCTCCATGCTGAACAACCCCAGCTCTCTCAGCCTTTCTTCATAGCAAAGGTATTCCAGCCCTCTGATCATTTTCATGGACCTCCTCTGGACCTGCTTTAACGCATCTATGTCTTTCTTGCACTGGGGACCCCAGAACAGGATGCAGTACTACAGGTGGGGCCTTACGAGGGCAAAGTGGAAGGGGAGAATCACCTCCCTCGACCTGCCTGCCACAATTCTTATGCAGCTCAGGATATGGTTGGCTTTCTGGACTGCAAGCACACATTGATGTCTCATGTCCAATTTTACATGTACCAATACCCCCAAGCCCTCCACAGATCTGCTTTCAACTGATTCATTACCCATCTGTAATGATACAGGCGGTTGCCCCAATCCAGATGCAGGACCTTGCACGTGGCCTTGTTGAACTCTATAAGGTTCACATGGGTCCACTCCTCAATCTTGTCAAGGTCCTTCTGGGTGGCAACCCTTCCTTCAAGTGTGTCAGCTGCACCACTCAGCTGAGTGTCATCTGAAAACTTGCTGAGGATGCAATTAATCCCACAGCCAATGTCATTAATAAAGATATTGAACAGTATAGGTCCCAATATGGTTCCCTAAAGGACAGCACTTGTTACTGGTTTCCACTTGGACACTGAGCCATTGACTGTAACTCTTTGGATGTGACCATCTAGCCAATTCCTTATCTGGTGGATAGTCCATTCATCAAAGCTATCTCTGGCCAATTTAGCTACAAGGATGTTGGGGGGGACCATGTAAATAGTCTTACAGAACTCAAGATAGATAACATCAGTTGCTCTTCTTTTATTCACCAATGTAGTCATGCCATTGTAGCATAATTGACCTGGTTTCAGCAGTTAAATTTCTTTGTAGTAGCTAGTATGGGACTATGTTTTGGATTTTTGCTGTTAACAGTGGTGATAACGTGGAGATGTTTTGGTTGTTGCTAAGTAGCGCTTACACTGGTCAAGGACTTTTTCAGGTCCCTGTGCTCTGCTGGGTGCACAAGAAGCTGGGAGGGGACACAGCCGGGACAGCTGACCCAAACTGGCCAAAGGGATATTCCATACCATGTGACGTCATGCTCAGTATATAAAGTTGGGGGAAGAAGGAGAAAGGGGGGGACTTTTGGAGTGATGGAGTTTGTCTTCCCAAGTAACCGTTACGCGTGATGGAGCCCTGCTTTCCTGGAGATGGCTGAACACCTGCCTGCCCATGGGAAGGAGTGAATGAATTCCTTGTTTTGCTTTGCTTCTGTGCGCAGCTTTTGCTTTAACTATTAAACTGCCTTTATCTCAGCCCATGAGTTGCCTCACTTTTACTCTTCCGATTGTCTCCCCCGTCCCACCAGGGGGAAGTGAGTGAGTGAGCGGCTGCGTGGTGCTTGGTTGCTGACTGGGGCTAAACCATGACAGCCAGCCACTTGGTTAGTCAGCCATGATTTGCCCTTTGTGAAGCCATGATGGCTGTCTCTAATCACGTCCCTGTTATCCATATGTGATGACATGTCTTTTAGGAGGATCTGTTCCATGATCTTCCCAGGCACAGAGGTGAGGCTGAGAGGTCAGTAGTTCCCAGGGTACTCCTTTGTATCCTTTTTAAAAATGAACTTGATGTTTCCCTTTTCCCAGTCACTTCACCTGACTGCCATGCTTTTCAAATACAATATAAAGTGGCTTGGCAACTGTATCAGCCAACTCATTCAGGACCCTGGGGTGCATCTCATTGGGTCCTGTGTACTTGTATATGTTCAGACAGTCTAGAACTTGATCTTCTCCTACAATGGCTGGGACTTCATTCCCCCATTCCCTGCCTTGAGATTCAAGGACTCAAGAGAGGTTGGAAGAGCAATTGCTGAGGCAAAAAAAAAAAAAAAAAAATAGTAGTACCTCAGCCTTCTCCATATCAGTTGTCACCAGACACCCTGTCTCATTTATCAAGGGGGTACAGTTTATTTTGTCTTCCTTTTCTGACTTAGGTAACTGTAGATGCCCATATTAGTATTCTTCACTTCCCTCAGTTTAGCACCAGCTGTGTCTTAGCTTTACTGATCCCATCCTTACCCTCCCAGACACTATCCCTATATCATTCTCAGGATGTATGTCTCTACCTCCACTGTGTATGCATGTCACACTCGTGTTTCAGTTTGACCAAGAGGTTCTTCCTGCCTTATCATTCTTATAGTCTGAACAGAGTCAGCCTTCTGGAGTGTGTATTGTTTGGAACAGCGCAGCATTATCTATAACAGACTTGTTTTGTTTGCCTTTGGAACTAAGCCCTGAAGCTCCGTGTTAGGGAAAAAAAAAATTAACAAAAATCACAGTACCAAACTGCCCTGTCAGCACCAAGTTCTTGCTCAGATACAGGGATAAAAGCATTAAAACACAAAACTGCTATTTATAGTCTTGCACATGCACAATCATTCACTGACACTAATATGAAATTCAGATGTCTGTGTTTTGTTTCTGTGGAAAAGAGCATTGTTTTCAACTTATATGTGCTCTAAATACAAAATAAATAATCCAATTTTACAACGAAGAATTCTAGAGAAGCTGAAACGTGGGCTGTTTTTCAGCACCATTTTTGCCAAGGAGATCTGTGCAAATACAGATACAGAAAAATCTTTTTTAGTTTTGTTTAGCATAGGCAATAAAACAGACATCAGACTGATCTGAAAAGGTGTACCACAGTTTTTAAAATGTTTCCCAGTACATCTAATGCAAGGGCTGCAGGGTGTCTGTTCTATAAGCCATAACATATGTCTGTTTGTCTCTGCCTATACATAGGAAGGGCAGCACTAACTTCAGATAAGCTAAAAACTCCTCTAAACTCCTGAACATTAAAATCCATTGTTCAACTCCTTCTCAAATTAATTTTGCCTACTTGATGGTCTGAGAAAGGTGAAACATGTAATAAAAATTTCCTTCAGACCTCTACCAGGTTTGGCCCAACAATTAAGCAAAAAATTTCTTCTTGAGCCTAAAGCAAACTGTCAGACTTCTAGCAATTCTAAAAACACACACACACACACACAAAAAAAAAAAAAAACAACACACAAAAAAAAACCAGTAGAAGGAAGGAGGATTGGGTAGTAACAATGAGCTTTGTAAAGTTTTTGGCAAGCATTACACAGAAGAAGGAAGGTGAGTGTACAGAACCTGTATCTCCTCTGTCTCCATCTTGTAACTGAGGCAGAGATACTCCGTGCTATGAAGTAGCCTCCCCTTCATTTTCACATGATTTTCTATCTTTTTTTGCATACCCTTATCTATGTGTAATTTTGTCATTTCCACCACCTCTTAAAGTGGGCAGAATGGCGTTAATGGCTGATCAACCTCCCCATGGCTTCGAGGCAGATATTGCTTGCACAGACAAAACAAGTTCAAATATTTTATCAAGTAATGACAATTAATTCAGCTAGCTGTTCATTTCAGCTGAGTCTTTAACACAATATGCAATTTTTAAAGTAATTTATGAGATTTTTTAAATGATGATTCAGATTTTAGCACTATAGATCATAACTACATACTCCATTTTTGTTACAAGGTAATAAACACTTTGAAAAGCATATTAGAATTCTAAACACTGCATTAATGTATTTTTGTTTTATAAACACATATTAACAACTGTTTATTCAAATTCCATCAGAGAAAGAGAATTATCAAATAAATAGCAATTAAATTGTATCTCTTCAGCAAAGATCAATACAGATCATAGATACCCTAATTTCAGATCACACGTATATCATCATATATCAATGTTAGTTCCACTAACTTCCATGGATTTCTCTGAAATTTTCATCTTTTCAGAGAAAAGGAGAATGAAGTTCAGAGTCTAGCAAAAAAAAAAAAAAAATCAATATTTGCAAGCACACCTTGATTTGTTTTGTGCATATCTTTTCCATTCTTTTTCTTTTTGAGGAGTCAATTAGAGAGTTGAATTTGGAAATTTCTCAATACAAGGAAAGCTTAATTGAATTGTACAGACATTATACCTTGAACTGGGATTTTCATATTTTGGGGGGTTTGTGAACAACTGAGGTAGAGATGACAGGACTAGCAAAGGAATCTACTGTCTATGCATTCTTCTAATCTAATCACAGATTTTAAGTAAATACCAGGAGAAATAAGCTACAAATCTGAAAGCTCAAGTTGTAACCTCTATATTATCTAATTTTCAACAGATATATTTGCTATGAAGAGTGAAAGTCTTCTGTAAGCTTTGGCAAACTGATCATGTTGTCTTTCATATCTACAGGACTTAATAAAAATAGAGGGCATTCATTGTCTATCAATATTATGCTTACATTCGTACATGTTATCATTTCAGATGATGCAATTCTGGAAATTATGTACTTCTCTGAAAACATCTTATGGCATTCTGCGGTGTTTCTATAGTGCCTCAAAGATCATATTTAATTTAAAGTAACACAACACAGTCATTTGTTTAAATACTAATTTTAATATAACCACTATAAATCTATTTACTAGGCCAATTATTAAACATTCTCAATTCCAAATGCATTTGATACCACTTACACTGACTGACCAGGTAGGTGTTCTGCTATTTAAAAGAACAAGAAAATATAAATCAGGTCATTTATCTTCTTAAAGTGTTTATGTATCATGTGATTAAATCCTTAAAACTAATTTCTGAAGTAGATGATTTACTTTTGTGAAGTAATTTTAAATTGGTCCCTACATAAGGCCTCAAAAATTTTAATGCCCTGATTTTCTTTTTTCCTTCTTTTCTTTTTTTATTTTTTTTGTTAAATAGTGAATATATTTTCTTCCTCTGAATGGTATCTGTCAATATCACAATATGATAGCATTCAAACATTTGTTATCTGTAAATGCAGAACATCTGCTATTTTGTCACTTAGCAACACTGTGCAATAATTTTGCCCTCCCCCAAACCCTCTATTATTATGCAAAATGTCTTCAGGACAAGAAATGCTTAGAGGAAAAACTGTTCCTGCGGTGAGATATTTTGACATAAAAATCTTTTCTCATCAAAGATGAAAAGCACCTTGTCATTCATTTCTAATTACAGCCTCCATTCTGTCAGTACAGGAAGATGCCAGCTCCCCATGGTGATGTCATACATTGACATTTACAAAACTACATTGGACTTTGTCTACTCTTGGTGTTTGCCAAGATCAGTCAGTGTCAGCACTGATATACACTCATAAAGGGAATTTATAATTATGAGTGTTAATTTTGTTTAAAGTCAAGAAAAGGGCATTATGCTTTCTAATGCCAGTAGTTGCTGCATCACCTTCTAAAACAATGGAAAAAGCTTCATTTCGTATTCCTATTCTGAGACGCTAAGACGTCAAACTGCAGTGACAACAGAGACTTCACACTCCAAGAATCAATTTGAAAAGATGTAAACTTATTAAAGATTAAAATGAACTATTTAGTGTTCTGCAATTAGTGTTAACAACCAGGCTAAAACTACCGGCGGGGAAATAGTTGAACGGAAGTGGTAACCATGTGAGAATGCAAAGCCTTTGAGAAATTCTAATCATGGCCAAAACAGCATTAGACAGTATAATTCAAACTACAGATGCACTCATATTAGCATAAATCAGGAGAAGAGATAGATAAATAAATAAATCCCCCTCATTAATTCTACTTAAGATAGTGGCTCTTATTAGTTTTCTGAAGGTAATAGAAAATACTTGTTTAAGTATAAGCTAGAAGTTTATTTTACATCTTATTAGGAATTACTTACAGCTCTCAAGATAACCACAATAGCAAGAACTTCAGAGCTCTTGACATAAGAACAAGCATTCTTGATAATTTCAAGATGTCATGATTTAGATGTCCGGTTATGAAATTATTATAGGGTCTCCAAGTTATTAATGAAACCAGCACAGATATGAAACATTACTGAGTTACCTGTGGTCTATACTATTTTCATAGGATCACAGAATACCAGGCTGGAAGGGACCTCAAGGATCATCTGGTCCAACCTTGGCAAAAGCACAGTCTAGACAAGATGGCCCAGCACCCTGTCCAGTTGAATCTTAAAATTGTCCAGTCTTGGGGAATCCACCACATTCCTGGGGAGACGATTCCAATGGCTGATTGTTCCCATTGTGAAAAATTGTGTCAAATTGGAATCTCCCCAGGAGATTTTGCCTTCTTTAATGTCAAGGAAGAAACTTTTCTCAAGGAGAGCATGATATACTATATTGCTTCTAATACCTTGCTCTGAACTAAGAATTAGATTTTCTTCTTTTTCAGCCAAGACTGTTCTTAGTCTCTTTTTAGCTATGTATGTTCCTTGCTAAAGAAAACTGCCCTTGGGAAAACCTGTCCCAAAAGGTTACGAAAGCATAACCTTGAAAGAAAAATAAAAGGGAGGCAAAATCAAATGCCTGTTGGAGGACCAGATTTTTAAGAATGAATGTCTATGAATTATTATTCTACTTTCTGTCTAAATATTCTTGCTCCAACAAGAAAATCAAACTAAAATGCACAAAATATATTGAATCTATTACATTGATAATGATCTCTATTGGAATGGCACTGAACAAGTCCCATTTTAATATCCATATATATAAAATAAATACCTGTTTTTTATATGTATAAATATTTATGTATAGAAATGGAAAATACTCTGCAGTGTATGACTTGTCATATATACTACATATACAGGATGGATATCCGACTACTAAATGTTTATCATACAATATGCAATCACCACGGAACAACAGATTGGTTACTACTGCTAACATGTATGTGGGGGACAATTGCATCTAATCCATGTAGTTTGCTGTGTTGTTTTGTTTTGTTTTGTTTTGTTTTTTTAATTAGTATTCTGCAGTTTTATTACATTAGTTTCACAGACGATTCCTTTGGCAAGAATTCAAGGTGAATCTACCCTCCCAGTGCACATGTGAATCTGCAGTGTAGGAGGGTGTCCTTGTCGAACAGTCACCTCTAGGGATGTAGAGAGCAGGTTGAGATATAGGTTA
Source organism: Phalacrocorax carbo (assembly GCF_963921805.1). Taxonomy (NCBI): domain Eukaryota; kingdom Metazoa; phylum Chordata; class Aves; order Suliformes; family Phalacrocoracidae; genus Phalacrocorax; species Phalacrocorax carbo. The sequence goes on from NC_087513.1 coordinate 204,218,018, forward strand.
TCAATAGACTCCTGCTGTGAATCTCATTTGAAATTCACTGCAGTGCTCTCATGCCTACTGTTGGTATTCTGGTACTTTGAAGCCATCCAGTTGGCAGCTTCAGTAAAGCAAGTATTGTTGATAGCTGTAGGGGACCCAAGGTACATCTATTTATCAATAATTAAAACATATGCAGCAGAATATTTGCTACCGTAGTCATCCTAGTTTGTATCCTTACTATAGGGGTTAAATGCTACAAAACCAGTCCTTATGTCCAATAATCAAAGGCATTTTTGTAAAGTGGAATTTTCCAAGCAGCCTGTGCAAGTTTAGTGTCTGGCCTTAGCTGGATTTTAAAACAAGTTTGACAGAAACAGAAAATAAATCTTTAAACTTCAGGAAAAAAACCAACTACCTAGTCCTCAAAAAGTTCAAGTCAGATGTTCCAAATTAACTAGAAACAATTAAAAGAAACTTTATTTTTCAAAGATTTTCATAATTTATAGCTGTGACAACATGAAAATAGGAAGCACTATGAATTTCACTCTCTGATGTTTCTGCAGAGCAAGATATCTATAGACCTAAGCAAAATCAGAAATATTTGTAAGTCACATGCAGTACCTAAATTTGATTTCATTCTTCACATAGTCATTGAAAATAAAAGGCTGGTTTGTGGCACCCTCTGGAGATACCTCTGGAGATGCCCTGAGACTTCTGTTTGTAATCACAGCTTTGAAATGGAGGATGGTACAATAGGAAGACAATCTTCAATTTCATGTTTTAACTTAATAAATAAAGAACTAATAAAAACAAAAGTTGAGGGAGGTGGGAAGAAGAGGGAAGTTTCCATAGAGACGACTCTACCCATGTCAAATATATGTGATGCACATATAAAGGGAAACCTTTGCTGAGATTCACACAAACTGTAGCAGTTATGAGAAAACACCACCTCGGGCACCATAAATGCATCTTCTTGGTGCAAATAGCAGTGAAAATACCATCAGAGTGAAAATGAAGTTTTATTATCTCACAACACCAATTCTGGTTTGTGAGTGTAAATGCAGCATATTGATTTTTCTAATCTTTGCAAACAAGCAACTCAACTGAGTTAGAAGATATTTCATTTTAAAAATAAACACAGGTATCACCTTAATTAAAATCTTACTCTATCTGAAGCACTTCTATTCTACCAATGATAACCAACTGGAAAGCTTTATTAAATAGACTTCTTTAATTTTTAAACTTCTAACAAATACCCATAAGGAACTAAATACTAGAACTTCTTAAATAAAAGTATCATGATTTTTTAATTAGTTTTGTTTAAAAGAAGAATCCCAGAAGAGATGCATATTGCATCGCTACCTCAGCTGTGGAGAAAAATGCCAAGAAATATGTACTAATTTTACTTCTCACCAAAAATAATCAATAATAGCCATGAATACCAAGGTAGAGAGTCTCTTGTTGCAGGGGTTACAAAGCTGTTCAGCACTGGCTGTATTACAGGAAATTGAAACCTATCAACTACAACTAATGTAGGACAATGAATTTCCTTTTCTGCCTTCATAAACCTGCCTTCATATGTTCTACCTTTGAAACTCTTCTAAGATGAATGATAAATCAAGGTACAGATTATTCTAGGAAGTGAAATAAGGGTATGGATGACTCTAGGAAGGGAAACGGACTGGAGGAACAATTCCTGATTTAACCTCTTTCATGAACTCAGGTGTATATTTTGTTTTCTGAACTAAAACAATAATCAGTGTAACTTAAACACCTGACCCTTATCCATACTCTTCATAGCATCAAAGCTCTGAAGCCACATCCTTCTATGTGTCACGTAAGAAGAAACAGCCAAACCTCTGGCAGTTTCTGGCCAAAATCCAGGTTTTTCAAGGGTTACTTTAGCTAACCCAATTACGGCAGAGACCTTTGCTCTTCATCTAGTAGGATAGGGCATTCAAATATCCTGTGGACATGCCGAATTTTGCCCCTAGTGTTAGGGTCCTGAAAGAGGGACCATTGTATTTCATCAGGACATATCTTTTTATTGGTCCACATTTGTCTTTTGAATTGGACAACACCCAGACCCTGAGTGGGTTTTGAGGTGTAGAGGAGTGGAGAGGCAAAGTAGCAGTGGTTGGTTTGTCTAAAATTAGAATGCTAGAGAAAAAAGGAAACATTAACTAAAAAACCTAAGTGAAAGTAGCTCCATGATTAAGTGGAAGTTCAGTGAGAAAGTGAACTCAATGCACATTCTTCAGCTGTGCTTGTATCATTCTTTAGGTGCCTGAACTTTTGTGGGCTTCATGCATAAACTTCTGCTTTGGTAAATATAACATAGCTGATTCCATAAAAATTCTGAAGGCAATGGCTTTTTCCATTGGGCAAGATCTTTCCAAAGCTTGGGGTAAAACTTCACTGAGATTAGCATTACAAGGAATCCTCATAGCTTGTAAGGACACAATAACAAATTGTCTTCCTGTATTTGGTTCATCATTTTTAATAAAATTTAAGTGTAATTTTTTTCAGAGAAATCTTCAAAGAAAATTTGTGAGCTGTTTCTTTACAGATCAGGGGGTAGTGTAAGAAATTATACAAAAAATCTTTCAGAAACCAAGAGAAATTAAGAGTATGGAATGCAAGCTCTTACTCTCCTTTCCCCACCATGATTTAATCTTCTGCTGAATTTCAGCTGATACAAAATGAAAAACCAATGTTGTTTTACAAAGTTTACTTGGCAATCATTGCCATAGAATTACCATTCTTTTTTGCTAATATATATCAAACTGAATTTAGGCCACAGTGAGATGAACTGAAGATATTTTCTACAAAACAAAGTAGACTCTAAAGTTTCTAAAGGGAAAAACCTGTTAAAACTAAATAAAGATTATAAGCATTTGCTTTTCTAGATGATGTCAAATTAAAAGCTTTTACATAACTGCTAGGACAGAAGTCTCTGGACACATTACTTGCTTTTCAGTGCTCTAAGTGACATTAACCTATTAGAATTTTAGTTTATAGTTCAAAACAGGATTATATTAGATGAACTTTAATTAATGTTTTATTAAGTTTTAAAAGGCAGTTTTAGACATAAAGAGGTTGACAGTCACTTACAGTTATTACAAAGTCAGCTGCAGTGTTTTAAAGGTGCTATAAGTCTGGAACTGCTAAAAAAGTTTATTTTTTCCAATCAATAAATTCCACAAAATGAAAGATGTGTAAAAGTACAAACATTCTGTTTCAATTTAGTAAAGACAGTAGAGTTGACCGTCTATCTATTATCTGGGTTTTTTTTCCTGTAAATAGAACTAAAATCCCCCTTTGAAAATATAAGGATTTAAATTTCAAAATGTACATAGGTAGCTGTATAATCAACTGTATTTGATTCTTGTTGGGTCCAAATTTCCAAATCCCTTGTCAAACATGTTATCCACACTTACTAGAGTGTACTAAATCAAGTTCAGGATTTTTTAATTATTATTCAAAAAAAAACATTGGCCAGATATTTATTACTCTATTTTTCAGCTACATCCGATTACTTTTACAATGTATGGTATGCTTCAGTATTTGAGAGAAAAATAAACTGCTGGCAAATAAATAAAAAATAAAAAAAATGCTCTCTCACATCTCAAAGCAGAAATGACATTAAATACCAATTCCATTCCAGAATAAATACATTTGATTAGCACAATGACTTAAAGGAATGATTTGTTTCACAAGACGCAGTAAATCTGCCATTTATTCAAATATTGGTAATCACTCTAGTTGAATTGCATAAAGAACATGGAAATCAGAGGAAAGATAAACAAATGCAAATCGGTTATCACAAGGTAAACATGTTATAATGAATTCTCTATCTGTGTAAGCAGCACCATCCCCAGCCTACTTTGTTCTTACACCAGTGAATATATATACATAGATGCTTAAGACTGACTTTAGGTCAAAACATTTATAGAACAGACTTTTAAGCTTCTTGTGTTGCTGTAGGAGATCCTGTAGCACCCAAATCAATATGTACTGCTTCTTCTTTTTTCACTATGGGGTTAGGATTTCCCCCATGCTCACTTTCAGCAGGTTTAGAGCCCTCAGACAAACCTGCCTGCACCATGCTTCCCAGTGACTTTCTAGGCTCTTTCTCCCTTGCAGGGTGGAAACAGAAGTCTGGTGCAGAAGCAGCAGAAGACAATAAGCAAGTGGGATTGTCCCACGCGAGGAGCCCACATACTCCCCTTGCCGTAGGTAACAGTAGCTGGGAGAGTCGCAATGGGACTGCATGCCATGTGAAGGAATTACCCAGCACAGTTCAAGAGCCTGATTGCCCAAATGCTGACAACCTTACAGAGGAAGACGCCAATGACTGTCCTCACTGTCAGGGGCCACAGGGATCCTCATGCAGCCAGGGCACCAGTGGTGCGGGTTGCAATGCAGAACCCACACCTCGGGTGTGCACCCATAGAGGTTGTCTCACCAGCTGGTGGGCTGGTAGGGTGCAGGCAAAGCCAAAGCACACTGGCAGCTGTGCAAGTGTGTGCAAGTGTGTGCAATTCACACTTCTGGGGATTAATTTCAAAAAGGGATTTTTTTACAATTTTATATATGTCTGGCATTGTGGTTTATCTTTTGCATTGTTGAAATTGATCCTGAATATACAGTTCATTGTTTGCAAGTTAATTATGTGTCATTAATAAATCAATAAACCACTAGGAAACAGATTTGATTTAAACAATCAAGAGTTGAGAACTTTTTCTGTCTACCATTTTTATAGATAGATTTCATGCTCAAAGAACAAACATGTCTGAACCAGCTCTAAACATATGGCAGAGAAGGAACATCCAGCAGCCAGAAAAGTGAACGCATTTCATACCCAAATGTTAAGCAAAAGCTTTTCACGGTGGACCGATTTGTGGTAACAGAATGAAGGATATTGAAATCAGGATATTGCAATATAAGTGGCAAATATAACCATGTATTAGTAGATATGGGTCAGAAGGTGACTACAGTCTTGACCATATATGTATAGTCCCTTAAAGTAGATGAAGGCTCTAATGGTTAAATAAGATTCAGATTAGGTCAGCTGACCGAAGTATGTCAGTTGGGAGTAACTGCCCTTTGAAGAAAAGCCAAATGATGACAAAATGCTTTTATAATAAGAACTATGATATAAGGGTTATATGATAAGGGTGGAGTGCATAATAAAAACAGCACATACTCTGAAGAAAATTATTTAACACTAAACACAGGTTATATTTATTAAGGTTTACAGAGCTACAACATAAAATCCTGTTACACATTCTCTGCATATCCCATTTTGCAAAACCTTAACAAGATGACTTCTGTAACATGACACAGTAGTGTTGCCAAATGAAGTTTATCATGTAGTACTGGGCCGATTCATCCTGACTAGTCATCCCAGGTTCCTTTTATTGACAGATACCCTGAGGATGGTTTAGATGTTGGCTGAACTGAATTATGTCCTGTTATTTCTTTCCACTGATTACAGAGACTCAGCAATGAGGCTCAAAGCCAACAAGCCTTAGGCCTGCAGTAAAGTGTATGGAAGAAGTGAGATTCCTTTTCTTATCTTTTTAAAAATTAGTATCTTGGATTGGCTTTTTTATGAATGGCAAGTTTTAGTATAAGCAAAGGTAAAGATAAAGAAATCATGCTTTCTAATTCATGCATGCATTTCTAGCCTTGTACAATCAGAATTGAAAAATGCACACTCATTTGTAAAAAGTGTATTTTCACTACATAAAACTTAAAACGTATATGTTATCAGCTAAATAGACACTACTGCATATGCATCTGTTAATTCAGTTGCTAAAATCAGTACCATTGCATTTATTTTAATGTGCAAGTTCCAGATTCTTGTTTAACTGAACACTCATTTGTCTGGAAGACTGAATTTATATGGGCACTAATTTGTTATGGAAAATGAATGCACTATGCAAGAAAAACACGCATTTCTTCTTCATCAGCCAAATTATTTTTAAATTTAGCAACATGACTGGTTACTTATGCATGACAATTACCACATTTTCAAATAGGGCCATTTCATAGTTACTTATACTTATTAAGATTTTATTTGGTTTTACCATGAAAATCTATAAGGAAAAAAATTATTTAGATAGATTTCATACAAGCATAAAAATATTAAAGAAAAACATTTGGGTTTAAAATGGAGTAATTCTTCATCCCCAGTTGAATTATTATCCTTTTGCTATGTTCACAAACAAGTCTCTTGTACAAATTATGATCCACATACTGGAGTTTTAATAATGCTGATGACTTGGTAGAAACTTAATAAAATAATGGTATATTTTAATTTTCTTTTTTATGAAAGGGAAAATAAAATAAGTAATAAAACCAGCATTTAAAAACTTCTCATTCTTCTGCTGCTCAGTTATATATTCCATAGGAAAAGCAAAGGCAGAAGTGGAAATTCAAGCATCATTCCTAATAACCTAATCTAATTCTAACACAATCACTTATGCTTCCTGTATCACCTAGATGGTTATTTAGTCAGCTGTTGTACTACCACTATCTATGCTATAGATTTTACTTAACCATTAAAAACAGGGAAGCAGACAATGTTGGCCCCTTGGAGTTGTTCAGCCACAACATCTGTCTCACTAGACTTTTTTTGTTTTTTAAGTTGATGCAATTTTGTGCAATGACCATTTTTTGTTTTCCTGTTTCTATTTAGTTTTTTGTGCTCTGGTCCCCACCACTCTAGTGACTTAAAAGGTTGCAATGTGTGGCATGACTTCTATTTGCTAAGCGTATTGCAAAATAATTTGACTGGCACAGCTGTCCATCTTTTTTCACTTTATCTTCACATAGTGTTTATACTGGGTCATTTGCTTCCCTATTGACATGGTGTTGTCAGTCATTCTACAAGTTCTGTTGGGTTTGTCTTCAGAGAATGAGATGTTCATTTATCAACTGATTTTGCTTTAATCAGATCCTCTTAGGGTTTTCTGCCAACCTCCCTTTCCTACTCCACTCTCAAATCCTAAAATGTATTTTAGCTATGAAGGGGAAATTCTAATTATAACCGCTTAGCAGTGGTAACTTGTGACTGAGAAATCATGTGGCACAGAGGGCAAGAAGGCCCAACTAGAAGAAGGGTTAAATTGTCTGGAAGCAGGAATGCCAGAAACAGAAGGACACCTTTCCAGGGACTCAAATTTCCCTTGGTGATGAGATAAGAAAGCCTCAGCTTTGTCTTGTAGCTATCCTGGAATGGGAGCCCTCAGAGACCCACACTTAGGGACCAACTTTGGGCAGCAGAGCTGGGCTGGTGGATGGACCCACAGCTGGGCTGAGGTGCCCCATGCAATAACTCTTAGGACTGGTGCTGGCACAAGGGCATATAAGAAGTCTGCTTGTGATGCATCTTTGCAGACTCCATGTAGAACCATGTATTGCGGTAGGACTCTGCCCAATGCTTTGTTCATTAATTTTTTTATATATATTTAAGCACAAATGTGTGCTTAGTTTGCCTAAAGGGATACCAAAATTTTCCCTAACAGCTACCAAACTGATCAGTTACTGTAAAGTCTTAATGAGTTTTGTTTGTTTTTTGGTTGGTTGGGGTTTTTTGGTTTGTTTTTTTGGCTTTTTTTTTTTAGTGTATTTGCTATGGAAACACAAGAAGGGATATACTGCACCTTCAAGATCTAGTTCTATGCTACCTCACACTTTCTGGCTTTCCATGAATCCATAGCTCCACTCAGCTGCTATACTATTAAGTTTGAATTAATTTGTGCTTTTTCAGCGAAAGTTAATATGCTCACCCCAAATTCCCTCTAGTATCAATAGATATTTTGTCTTTGAAAAGAATGCATATATATAGCATTTTTATAAGATTCTACTTTCCAGGCAGACTATATACTGTTCTTCAAATTTCTATAAATTTCATGGGCTTATGCAACTCTTGGCACTACTAGAAGCCTTGCTATTAACTACAGTGGAATTTGAACTAGGTTTTTAGTTTTTTGTCTTCTAGACTTTCTACTTTCAAGATCTTTAATAATATGAAACATAGTGATTCCGATTTTTAAACTATACTGCCTGTTGTTCTCCCTTGCCTATATTCCAACAGTTGTATCAAAGATTCTGTTTATACAAATAATTTTATAATTAGCCTGAAAAATACTTAAGATTCTTTATCAGCATTTTATCATGTAGGTCACTGAACTGGGATAGTTAGGTCAGTTGATTTATCAAACAAAAGAAAAAAAGTGAAAGATTGTGGTTTGTAACTACACAGAAACGCATAGTGCTACTTTACTATATTACTTACAACCTCTTGAGTTCCTTCTCAGCAATAGGTCTGAATTTCCAGTGAACAGCATTAGTCACGGGACATAGCAAACTGATTTGCATAGAACTGCATGTGCTAGCTGCGACTTTAACCTGCAGAAGCCAATGGAGCCATGTTTCTGGCTCCCAGAATGAGAGAGAATAGCTTTTGTACTTCAACAGTTTCTGTACAGGGATTCTTGTCCTGAACAAGTGACTAAGTTCCTTTCCTGCCCCTCCCCAAAGTTAGCTAAACTTCATTTGTGTATAACTTACAGAGTAAAAGAGATTTTTAATTTAAAAAGAAATCCATTTTATTTTTTTTATGACTTGTTGCATTAATCATAATGAATACTATGAATTACTTTTCACCAAGTCTGTGAACTAAGCAATTTCTGCCTAGGATAAAAATGTAACATCCAGTGCCAGTCAAATCAAACTAAATATATAATCCTGAATATTCTCTACCCCAAATATCAACCTAGCATTCATTTTTTAAACTCAAGGAAGCAATAAAGTCATAATTTTTTCCTAATCTATGGATAGTAGGACAGGAATCTCTGAAATTTTGCATTACAAAAATAGTTAACTAAGATCTATGGGTCAAAAGATATTGAAAACTGAAAATCTCTCCTTAAGTACGTGTTAATTATGAAGAACATATTTAATATATATTAAAAAAGAGCAATTACTGATTTTATAAATGATCTTGTTTACAAACACTTATATAAATTCTTGAAGGGTGGGACTGGTACAGATACATCAAAAGACTGCAGATACAAGTGAAATGCTCAGAGGATAGCCTTGAAACTGAGCTCAGAAACTGTTTACTGAAGTTTGTGTAGACAATTTTATCTTTACTAAAATCTCCAGAATAACTATCAGCAAAAACAAAGATTTGCCTAAAGAAGAATGAGATATATCCACTGCATTTATATCTTCAGCAGCTCCTTCACAGTCGGATGTTATCTCTACAGGGAACTAAGCAAGTAAGTCTGGGGGATAAGAACGTATTTTCTCACACTGCAGAGTCCAGTCTATCATGCTGCTGAAGACATATTCAGTTTATATACAGAAACTGGGATGTTCCCCCCACCTTGCTTTTCCTACATTTGAAAATAAAAAGATTTCTTTCACTTTGAACAAATAAAACAGTTATTTAGCTCACATTCACTACAGAAAACTAAGCAATGTTTTCTCTCAGTTTGAAGTAAGTTCTGCCAAGAAACTGCAGACACTTGCAGTGCCATTCTGTTCCCCTTCTATTTATAGTTAAGTGTCTTGAAACTTTATACATTTGCACAAATCAAGGTTTAAACAAGGGTTTCATTTTAAACTAACTAAATTAGGGTGAAGGATTTTCAGTATCTAATTCTGGAAATTGAACTTTGCTGCATAAAACATCTCAAGTGCTAACTAGTATTAATGTTATGACATTTAGATGCTCTGCTTTACTTGCTAGAAATAGTAATTTACCTAAATTTATTTTTATACTGCCTCTTACTCATGAACAATTCAAGTACACATCTTTCTATACTGCACACAGCCACACAAAAACTCTCTTAAAATATAGAACGTATTCAGTCCACCAAAAAACATTTCTATCAGGACTGTTCCTCAATGTATGTGCTCCCTTCCACATATTATTATTTAGTAAAGAAATCAGTTATCTCTTTCACCAGTAATGTTGAGACCTCGTGGTCATAATGGTTTCATTTGTCTATCTAGGTGTTAACGCTTTATCACATAATTATGTCAGACTATTCTGAATGATAACCAATTTACTGGTTTGTTCTTGAATGAATGCAGACTCAAATTTTACTTTGCCATTTACAAATAAATAAATCAATCACAAAATGTAACACCTGAACTGGGATTATATTTAAAGGAGTATTCAATTACAATATGTTTGAGGCAACAGGATTAAAATGTACTTTTACTTTTAGCATTTCAATAACTTAAATCCCAGATTTCCTATAAATGTTTTAGGAAAGCTGTAGTGCTCGTTCATTTTTAATTAAGAATTTAATGAAAAGATTTTGGAGTAAAAGAAGAGAAACACTGAAAAAGCTACATGTTTCTGCTCTATTTTGCTACAATAATCGGTGATCTACAACTTTCAGTTATTAAACCACAGAGACTACACACTATTTATTTAACAGAAGAGAAGCAGTCCATGCTTTTAATGTTTCTTTACAAATAATTAAAAAAAAACAGCCAGAAAACAAGAGTCAAAAAAAAGTGCCGTCGCTTATTTGCAAGATCCAATGTCTGTAACTCTTGTGTCTCATATAGCCACACTGTTCTCCCTTTCTGGCTAGAAATAGACCTCAGAGGAATCACCCTATAAATATTCCCCTTTGTCAGATATTTGCATTAGGGTGATACACATTTTCCTCTGCATGTACATACTTTTCCCTTTTGCCTCTAGAAGGAGTAGCAGTGAACAGCCCACACCTATATAAACTTCAGTATCTAAAAGCAGGAAAGCACAACCCCACCATGTGCAATGATCAAACAGGAGATAAAGCATGAACTAAAAGCAAAACCTGTGCACTAAAAATCGCATATACATACTAATAATTAGATCTAATAAGAGACAAAAGGGATAAAACCAAATCATGCCTGTACTTAAGGGTGTCAAAGGAAAAAAAAAAAGATAATAAACTTGGGACCGATATGTAAAACTGTCTTACTTTGCCAAATAATTTGTAGAATGTTAATTTCTACCAGTTTCTTAAGATGTTCCTCAGCATGTTCACTGCCTTGGAAGTTGCTGTTCTAACGACTGCCATGTTCTTGGTCTGAGATCAAGGCTGGTATCGTGGGAAAGCAGAATTGTGCATGAGCCTCTGGTGTCAACCAGTGTGAGTGGAACTGCCCCATTCAGCTGTTTCATTTCAGAATAGGAACTGGGACAGTTCCTGCCCATTTTGAAAAAAGTAAACAGGGATGTCTGTCACATCAGTTAAAAGATATTGTTTCTTTTTGCTCTCTTTCTTTCTCTCGATGTTTAAAAGAAACTGTAGCTCTGCAAATATCACCCAAATAAGCAACTGAAGAATTCACATACAGAATCAAATTAGATCATTGTGGTTCTTACATTATCTCTTACCTCCATCTGATGTTTCTGAATTCAGGAATTTTTAAGAGGACTTACATAAGAACCTCTTTTTAAAGAAATTTTGCCGCACTTTGGATGCACGTGTCTGAAGGCCAAATTCTGCTTTTGGTACACCAGAAAGAGTCTGATTCATGCTACTGTAGATGAAAGTTGGTCTCAAATCAGAAAAATGTGTCAATTCAGTCATGTTTCTCAATCGTGTCTCACAATGAAAAAGAATGTCTTATTTCCCACTTCTTTGAGAATTTCCAGATCTAGAATACCGCATCCAGTTTTGGGCCACTGAGTACAAGACAGACAGTGACCAGGTGGAGGGAGTACAGGCGAGGCCACCAAGATGGTGGGGGCTGGAGCGCTTGCTCCATGAGGAGAGTCTGGGGGAGCTGGGCTTGTTCAGCCTGGAGCAGAGATGTCTTTGGGGGGGACCTAACAGCAGCCCCCAAGGCCTACAGGGAGGTCACTGAGGAGACAGAACCACGCTCTTCAGAGCAGTGCAAGCTGGGAGGGTGAGAGGCAACAGGTATAAATTGAAATGAGAGCAGTTCAGCCTGAATATAAGGAGAAGTTTTTCACCATAAGGACAGTCAGGCAGTGGCACAAGCTGAGAGATTGTACAGTCTCCATCCTTAGGTGATTTCAAGCCCCAACTGGATGAAGACCTAAGCAGCCTGGTCTGACCTCAGACCTGATATGCCATGAGCATGAGATTGGACTGGTGACTGCCCAGGGTCCTTTATCTGAACACTATGATTTTATGAACTTTGCTTTTTATATGGAGATACTTAATCTTACCAGATTTGGCGGTTATCTAGTTTATTTCATGCAATAGAAAATCCAGGCACACACCAGTTAGAAGAGATGGTTTTACTGCTGCACAATCATTAAATCTGAAGTCTACCCTTTCAAAAAGCCCCCATGGAATCCCATAAAAAGAAATGAAAACCAAGGTAAGGACCAATTATGTGTGACTGCCAAATTCATTAACATTAACTAACAAGACTTTTGACTTCTAAAATTGCTTGTGTCAGGTGGCTATGACAAACTTGATAAGACAGTACTTGCAAAATATCATTACACATTTTGAGCTCATTTCTATCAGTACCAAATATTAGATTAAGACAGTAACAATGTTCACATGAATTCGAAAGAATTAGTTACAAACTTCTTTAGAAACCCCACTGCATGTGTTATTAAAAGGAAGAAAATAGCTTTCATTCTGAGGGCCAAGACAGGAAAAATACTCCTGATATAACAAATAAATAGCAATAATTAATATAATGACAACAGTTAATGCTGAGGTTTGGTTCTTCTCACCCTGTCAAAGCAGAAGTAATTATTTTTTCTGCAAAAACTGCTGATAAAGTAGTTGTGCTGTATATTAGGGATGTTTAATGCTTATTTTCAGACTGTCTCTGTTATACTATGCAATGTTTCAACTGTTGTGTGAGGCTGTGGTTTTTCTACTATTTTCTTAAAAGCATTGAAAAACACAGAAATATATTCTATTTGCCCAGACCTCTTCTCTAGTTTACAGTCCAGAAAAGTAATATTTTAAATAAGTGTTTTATTTTGCTATGTGTATCCTGGAACCCTTCTAAAAAAAAATACACATTATGCAACCAAAGCTAATTTTAAGTCAAATGGATATTTGCAAGGCTTGAGATGTGGATGTGGATTCAGGTTTGAAAACCTGAGACACAATCAAAGTGTGTTGACAGCCTCTTTATCTCTCCTTCTGATCATGTGAAAGGCAGCATGGTATAAGTATCTTTATGGCATTTTAACATATTTTTTTAAGTCTAGATTTAAGTAATTTAAGTCTAAATTACAAATATCTGTTCTACAAGTACTTCTGATAACTTGAAATGTATATGAATGTAATACAAAATGAGATACATGCAAGCTTATATGAAGTTAGTTATTCTGAAATATTTTACCTGTATAATGAAAAACCTACATGAGACTTTAGCTCTTTTAATGGCTTTTTATTATCAATTTCAACCCATCAGTTTTCTGTACTGAAAAAAAAAAAATGAAAAACTATGGGCATCTTCCAAAACTACCTCTAGCTCAGGGATTTCTACAGCTGACTGTCACCCGAATATCTGAATTCCATATAAAATGGTAATAGTTATACAACATCAGAAAAGGCATGGCTAATGAGCTGTCTTCAAGATTCAGATGTTTGTCACTTTGAACTTTGCTGTCACTACTAACAAAGTACAAATGGCTGACAATGTAAGACTTTCTCCTGCTCATTTCTTATGGAAGGGTGGGTGACTGTGCGATATCTTCCCCAACATCCATCTGCCTGCATCTATCCCCATTGTGAGTGAGTGGCTGCCTTGTGGCTAATCTCAGCCTGGGTGCTGGGAGACAGCCATGCAATGGGCACAGCTGGACATGCCATGGCCAGGTTGGAGACTGTGCTTTCATATTGACTATGTGGAAAGTAGGCATATTTGGTCTTTATGAAAGTTTTATATCTGTTTTTAACAAACACTGGAGCCTGCTTGGACCTTAATGGCTTAACAAGATTGAACCATTGCTGCTTTCCGGAAGAGCATGGTGCCTCCCCAAAATCACATAAGAAGTGGGGGTGAGGCCCTACCCTGCTTAGTTTTGCAAATACTTTTGCTAATCATTCAGCAGTGGCAAGTGGCACCTTCAATGGAGTGGGTCTGCATGCAGTTTGCTTCTGTTCACATTGGGATTTCTGATGTTATGTCAGTGCAGGGGTCTTCCCTGCTTTAAAAATTAAAGCATGCTTCATGGCTTAGTGTGATAGCAAAGCCAATCTGATAGCAAGCTGCTACAGAAAGTGGAAGTCTTGCTGCCTTGAAATTTCCCTCACACCTAGTATACTGGTTTAGTTGCAAAATGAGACAAAACAAAACAAAACAAAACTTTTCTACAGTTATGCATTGGCTGTAGAGTCTGTAGATCTGCTACAGGGAAGAGAGGGTAGCAAGGAGATAACTGAACACAGGTTTTTCAGTGATTTGTCATTGGTTAGGCTTCATTGTAATGTCAGACTGAGCCTAAGTAACTATCCTAGGATAAAACCTTTTCTTCTTTAAATCAAATTGAGATGTATAAAAACTGGCTTCTTGTAGGGAGAGAGATTTATAGCAGATCTGAAACCAGAATACATGCGATTCCTTAAAATAGTATTTCTATTTTTCCCATTCTGCTAGAACAGAAGGTAGTGAACCACTATTAATGTTACACATTAGATTCTCATTAGTCTCTAGTGAACTGTAAACATATTTATCTCAATTTCATCCATCAAGTTATGTACTCAGTATTAATGAAAATGGTACTAATATTTTAATACTTCAAGACTATAGTCTAACAAGAATTCAGTCATTAATCTGAAGACTTTAAAAAGTGTTAATGTTAACATCAAGTCTTAATTCTGTAGCATTTTAACCTTCACAAAAGTATGGAACAGCAAAATACAAGAGCTAATCACAAAATTAAAATCAAGAAATTTGGTATAACATAAAATTCTAGTTATTTGTATGACAAACACATGGGAGGGAAAGAGGGGAATCACTATAGCCATTTCAGGCCTTGAAAACATGAATCTACTCAGAATACCAGCATGCCCATTAGCAACAATATATCAGGCATATAAATCTAAAACCTTTTAAACCTTCCTTTTAAAATTAGTGTGGTGCAATTAACCTGACTACCTGTCATAACTCTCATGATTCCCCAGCCTATGTTACTCTCCCCACCTTTAGAAGGAAGTTTTTACTCATGTGAGATGATTCAGATGCTAGCAAAGCAGCTGCTGAACTGCCACAGGTTGTATCCAGCAGGCAAAGCTCTATATAATATTGAAATTTGAGCCTTTTGTGTGTGAAACAGACACCAAAAGACACCTTTTCTAATTAGAGCATTTACATCTCAAATAGATCTGATGGGATTTTCCATCTTTAGTATTTCTAGTTGAATAATCTATACTCAAGGGAAAGCTATGCAGGTGACTTATTTGCTCAAAGCAAGCTCGAACATCGGTCCTAAGTTAGAAAACAAAGACTTATACATGGAAAGCCTAACCAAATCATTAATGTATAGTAAGTAACATTTGGAAATACTCTTAGCCTGAATTTTGTGGAAATACACTTAACCTGAATTTTGCAGTGATATGGAACAAATATGATGTATCTAACATTACTATAGGAACTTAAATGTAGTTTAAAAAAACAGGGGAAAAATGATATTTTACTTCACATCTTTTTCAGACAGCCAAGATTAGGAATCAGTTTAAATAAACAGTAAATATTCAAAATTTTAGATCCCTCTAGCTCTTCAAAATTAGGTAGAAGTTACAGGCAGGAGCAAGGCATCTCAAAAGCAGAATTCCCAGGAAGAATCCCTTTTACAAAATTATTTTATTCTGATTGAAATGAAGAAACGCTGAATATTCAAGTAGCCAATGAGGAGATTTCTATTTATTTATTTAACTCAACTCATTAATTAAATGCAGGGTCATTTTTCTATGGTAAAAATCACAAGGTGTATCTGATTTCAAGCTTCCTGGTTCTCAGAAAATTATGTTAAAGCTAGAGATACAAACAATTAGGCTAAAATCTAAAATGATCAATGTCTGAGACTGAATGCCAGTATATGCACAGGTGGTGAGACTTTCTCCTTTGCACTTTTCTAAGCTCATGCACCAGAAAGGAAATCACAATTCCCAGGAAAAAGCTACATTCATCACCTCCCGAGCCACATCTACTTCTTTTTTAGCAAGTATAAAGTTAGTGTGGATAGTTTCAGCTGGCTATATGCTGAAAAAACAACCTTGTTAAATGGGGGAACTATCCCCATGGAATGTGAGCTGGCAGAAGGTCAAAGTCTGCAAGAAAAATTCAAAATCAGCTGCAGCAGACCCACAACGCAGATCCAAAGTATCAATTTTCAAAATAATCGAACCATTACTTAATACATGAAGTACTCAATAATAAAATATATTCTTTTATTTGCCCTGAATACATAATAATAACCATTAGAAGTGAATTCAGTAAATGCTTTTTTTCACCCATAGTTTTGAGTGAGTAGAATTTCTGGCAGCTACCCAAACGGGTCACCACGAACAGGATAATGTGGCAATCTGTTATCATTAGCTCTGTTGGAAAGGTTTGGAAGACACCAGAGAGAATTAAATGACCTGGAAAACTCAGTCTATGGAAAAGTCTATTGTACTCATCTCCGTTATTTCCACCTCTACGCATCACTGGAACAGTGGAACAACATGATTTGCAGTAGTAACAAAGATAAAGGTCATTTTTCTGATTTTCCTTTATCCAGCACAAGCCATTTAAGGATTGTTAAATTCCACACATACAGAAAGTGACTAATTCATGTCAGGTACTTCAACTCTCTCAGTATGTTAATCTATTGAAATCTTCACATTTGGAATACAATGCAGAGTTGTATTTTTGAAAATCGCTGCCACATTTTTTTCCTGTCCATCACTGTTACAACTGTCAGAATTTCAGATGGTCTAAAATAACAGTATACAAACCCCCTATATAGCCAATTTTAGCAACTGTTTTTCCTAACTGGTGCAATTTTTTTCCAGCAAAATTTGAAAGAAAGATCAGTTCTAAAAAGATCTGTTAAATGTAATCACTATGCCAAGGTCCACATGGTAAAGATAGATACTATAAAAAGACTGACACAGTCTATTCAAAAATACGCATCTGAGAGATTTCTTTTGTTTATGTAAGCTTTGTTGCTGTTGTTCAACATTTATCTGAGTGATTAACTTAAAATGAAGAATCAGACTTTGACATGCACCAGCTATTTTGATTTAACAGTTGTGTATGTAAGCTTTATTCCTGGGACATCCAACAAAAGATAAGTCCACAGAAATGAAAGAACAGAAACAAGGGAATGAGCAGAATCTTAGGCAAAAAAATGGACATCTTGTGCATTTTGGGAAAAGAGGGATGAAGGTATTCCTGGACCTCAGAGATGAGAAAAAATTCAAGCAACTGTAGCCAGGGGAGCTGAGTGTTTTCCCTAAATCTGTTTTATTTCACACTATGTACTTACTGAGAGGTTGAGGGCGTGGGGTACCAAAGATATTGTTTTGAGGCCATATTCTTCACTAGTAAATAAGCAGGTCCTGCTTAGGCATAAAATTGTGCCAAATCAACTTCCTTCTTTATAGAAGTGGAACAGAACACAGTATAATTTGTGTTTCACTGGCAATCTATGTTATTTTTTTACATAGGAATTTCTATAAATTAACACTTTAACATTTATTAGCACTGAATCACATGAATTTAAGAAGAACACACAAGACACTGTTCTGCTCTATTGCAACAGAACATTAAGTTAACATCATGCACAAAGGCTGGCAAGCCAGAAGTTAATTCTGTCACCTGATATTATAGATTTATGTAGAAAGAATATCTACATAAATGATCCTGTTATATTTGTTAAAACAGGACTATCAAAAGCCTCCAGCCTAAAGACTGAGTTCTGTCACAGTATACACAATTATTCAGCCTATAAACAGCTATTATTTTGAGAAACAGAAATCGTTAGGAAGTTAAATTTTCAAACAAAATTATGGCTTAAATTTATCTTCGCTGATCTTTAGCAAGAAAGATAAGAGAAAGTGATTTTTCATTTATATCTTGGGAAAAAACTCTTTGCTCTTCTCTCTTCCTATCACGTCTTGCTCCTCAAGGACATTAAAGACACCTGTTAGATGCCAGAATTCCCACTTTGCATGCACTCAGATCAAAAATGCTTTTCTATATAATGAATATCCTTCAGTAAATCTTCTACTGTAATAAGGCTTGTGCAGAGAAAACAAGTTAAAATTCACCTGCCAATCTTTCCTATGCTTTTAGTGGTTGCAATACATTGTCAAGAGGAGGAAAATGAATTAAACTGTGTTATATTTAAAATGGCACTGTGAATCTACTCATATCAAGTTCATCAGTTCTAATTCAGTTATGTCTGTTTGGAGGTCACTGTCTGTCTCATTCATTACAACGGCTTTCTAGTTTTCTGATATGATTCTCAATTAGTTGGGTAGGCAAGTAAAACATCTGACATCCAGCAATGAACTATGTGCTTCCAAATATGTTTGCACAGCCACACATTACACTTTAGCAAGTTCTTTATGTTGACCTATTAATAAACCATAGTTTGAGGTTGAGAATAAAGACTCAGCTCCAAAAATTAATTAGAGGTGTTCTGAACTACATGATCATAAGTCATTCAGATACTAAATGATGGAGCACACCAGTTAACAGAAAACTGCAGACGTTTACTCCATCTTATTTCAATCTGTGTCTGTATTAATGATAAATTTAAAGTGAATATCCATTGTTCATCTGGATAATGAATATCAGATTCAAATGACTTATACCTACAGCTGTTATATTGCATGGGTTTGTATCACAACAGGCTCTTAATAAGCACACCACTTTTGACATTCACCTGCTTCATTAATACAGATTTGTATTTATTCAAATATTCTAATAAAACATGCACTGAGTTATACAAAACCACTTAATATTAGTAGGGAACAGACTCTGCCTAGCAGGGTGCATTATCCTTGACCTTTAGGTGTACCTTCATGAGAACCTGCCTGTGATTTCAGATTCCTGTAACAAGCCCACCGTATTCTAGAGCTAGACCAAGCCAGACTGAAATACCTGGAAGGTTAGAGATGCAGTATAGACTTTGTTTCTAAATCTTATCTACAGAGATTTGCAGAACTAATAAAATGTTATTAAATATAAGACAAGAATTATTTTTAAAAAGCGATTCAGTGCACCCAGGTTAAGGGTATACTACAGGATTATTTTAAAACATTTACAAGGAGTGTTAAACAATTTCAAGAAAGAACTTTCTACAATACCATGATAAGAAACATAACAATATTATCCAGAAAACTGGATTTATTTTTTTAATCTGTGTTCCATTTCTAGCTTATTCAGGTTAAATTGCTGGTGAGAGCTTGTGTGTTCAATTTTCATTTTATAAACTAATGTATACAAGCAATAAAGCTTATAGACATATTCCAAAAGCAGTTTAGTTTAAATATCCACTACCTCAACTCTCCTATTGGCTGTACAGAAGTTGTCTTCAAAACAGAAGTTACATCCACAGATTAGTTCTCGTATGTGTGAAAACTGATGTTGCTCAGGGGCTGAACTGAATCACAATGTATTAGGACTCCTTTTCAGTAATCTGTGGAATAGAAAAAAAGAAATAAAGTGATATATATGTGTAGAGCTGTATTTGAAGCCTTGGATCACTCAGCCCTTCTTGTATGTGGAGATCTGTTCATCTGAATGATATATCATTCCTTGTATGTTGCATGACATGGCGATGCTGGTTGGCTGTATGAACTAAATCTGAGATACCTTTCTTGTTTAGGAATGGATACTGAATTCAGAAGTGCTTTGTTTTATGCTGTTAAGGGGAAAAATGGTATTTCTTGCAACAACAAAAAATGAAAAGGGAATGAAGGCTTCTTTTTTATCTGCTACCCTATAAAAAAAGACTAGTAGAGAAGAATGGAAAAGTTACAAATTTACATTATTAGTCTTTTGTGTTTATGTATATTCATCTACAATGGAAGGAATATAAAATAATTTCTGTTGTTTGAATTTAAACAACCTCATAAGCATTTTTCTAAAGATGCTTTCTCATATTATTTTTTTTAAGTGGCCTTTTCCAGACAACATGCAATTACATCTTTGTTGATTACTTAATTTTGAAATTATTAATTTGAAATTATGCTAGAGGCATGTGTCATCATTTGGTTTTTCTTCCTAAAAAATACAGCATAAGACCTCCTTAAAATAATTATTATTTGAACCAGAGTCTCTTCTACCTAGATATCTAATCATTAAGTTAAATTGGCAACAACAGAGAAACTACAACAGTTTCAGTAAATTTTAACAATTGTTAGCATCCTCAATTAGAAAAGTAAAAAAAAACTCCAACCAACCGAATAAAAAACACATGTTGTGATGCTATGTGAGATTTTAGATTAATTTACTTTCACATAAAGGCTGAAAACTTGTCTATTTCCTGCACAAGTCTTTATTAACTAAACAGTAAACACTGTTATATCATCTTAAAGATTTCCTTTTTCCTAGTTTTTCTTGTACCCAACCTAAATTAAGTTCTCAGGTGCTTCTTACCTTGACTTTTGCAATACTTTATCCTGATTAAAGGAGTCACAAGAATGTCTTCCCATTC
Organism: Phalacrocorax carbo; assembly: GCF_963921805.1. Lineage (NCBI taxonomy): Eukaryota > Metazoa > Chordata > Aves > Suliformes > Phalacrocoracidae > Phalacrocorax > Phalacrocorax carbo. The sequence goes on from NC_087513.1 coordinate 204,238,680, forward strand.
CAAATTATTGTCTACTTAAGATATTTTCCTGGGAATCAGTCAGCAGCCAGGAACTACATTTATTTAATAATTTTGGGCTTAGTAAAAAATAAGCAAATAAATAAAAGACAATTAACTATCCTAGTCAGACCTGTCTATGTTGTTACCAGGAAACATATTAGATGTCTAAAGTCATTCTACCAAAGGCACTGTGGTAGAACTAACTACCAATTTCATAGCTAATGCACTTGAGAATTATGAACAATCTTTCCTCACTGTATTGGCCTTGAAGTTCGAATTGAAAAATTTACCTAGACCTTGCCTTTAGAAAGGTACTGAAATCAGGGACTGGACAGTAGTTTGCACTTACATTGCATATTTATAAAAAGAAATCAGTACATGGGGAAAACTCTGATGCTGTTCTCATTAACATTTTGTAGACCAGCCTAGTGGATAAGAATTTACCTAAGTGATATTACAGCTCAATCAAGTACTGCTTGAATGATTCAAAGTTATGTCTGCAGTTCAGCAACTATTTAGATTTGTGAGGTAGAGAAAGGCAAACTGCTCACCTCTCTGTCAGAGGCTGTCTCACCTTGAAGAAAAAAGTGAAATTTTATAAAGATTATGAAGAGAAAGATTACAGAAAACCAGTGATGAATTGTCGTGATTTAGCACCAGTCAGGACTAAACACCACGCAGCCACTTGCTTACTCCCCTGACCCCTGTGGGATGGGGGAGAGAACCAGAAGGGCCAAAGTAAGAAAACTTGTGGGTTGAGATAAGAAGAGCTTAATAATTAAAATAAAACAATAGAAACAACAACAATAATAATAATATAATAAAAAGGAAAATAACGAGAGAGAGAGTGAGAGAGAGAGGTGAAACCTCAGGAGGAGGGAAAAAACGCAAACAACAAATGATGCAACCGCTCACCACCCACTGACTGATGCTGCCAGTCCCTGAGCTGCAATCTCTGCTTCCCCCAGTCCCCCCAGTTAATGTAGTGGGCATGATGTAATATGATATGGAATATCCCTTTGGTCAGTTTGGACCAGCTGTCTTGGACGTGCCCCCTCCCCTCCCGGATTCTTGTGCACCCGGCAGAGCATGGGAAGCTGGAAAAGTCCTTGACTAGTACAAGCACTGCCCAGCAACAACTAAAACATCCATGTGTTATCAATATTATTCTCATACTAAGTCCAAAACAGAGAACTGTACCAGCTACAGTGAATAAAATTAATTCTATTCCAGCTAAAACCATGACGTGAAGCAAGCATATTGGAAGAGAGAGAATTAGATCTCACTTCCCATTCACTTACAGTATTTGTATGTTTTTAATCACTAATGATAATACATAGAATCACAGAATCACAGAATGGTAGGGGTTGTAAGGCACCCACAAGAATCATCAAGTCCAACCCCTGACCCTGCACAGGACAACCCCAAAATTCACACCATGTGTCTGAGGGCGTTGCCCAAGTGTTTCTTGGATATCATCAGTGAGTAAGATATTGTCACTGCTTAACAGGCCACGGTCTCTGTACTAACTTTGCAAGGCTTCAAGACTGGGACTTGTCATGTTTACTTTGTCTGAACTTGTTTCACCTAACTAAACTTTCTTGTAGCTGGTAGAGCTGTAACAGCAATCTTAGAAATGACCAGGTAACTAGGTCCATTTAATTTTACTTTTGCTTTTCCTTCTATGGCACAATTTTCATATAGGTAGTAGTAACAGGTAGTTATTCTGTGTATAATCTAATATTTATGACTCTAAAATAATGACGTAGCATAGAGGAATATAACCATGGTATGACAAAAGAGATGCACCAAAACTGGGGATGCAGGATGCAATGTAGAGAGGGGTAGACACACAATGACAAGAGAAAGGACACAGGCTGATGATGGACACCCAATGGCTATAAACAAACCACTAATGGTCAGCTAAGGAGATGCAGACCTATCAAAATCAGTTTTACATGCAACAAATAGGACAAAAAACATGTATCTAACATATGTAAAATGCACCATAAGTAGTTAATCCAGATGAAGCATGTACTTCAAAACCAGTGAACAAACAGCGAGTTGTGAGCATGTTGGCAAACATAAAAATGTCACCATGTGAATTTTAGATGAGAAGGAATAAATCATTCGCATGAATCACAGTGAAGGACTCAGGATGTTGACAACTAGCTGTACCCTCCCCCCAGGCTGAAGACAACCTTTGGAGCCAGGTGTTGGAAAATCAAACTTAATACCATAAAAGTGCCAAATATTAGAAGTGTGCACATGGAAATTTCAACAACTCCTGCAATAGTATTATTTTCTTTATTTTCTATTTCTTTCTTTTTCCTGTGATAAAATTAACTGAACTAATAAGAATTCTTGAAGTAGACAGTTACGGTTTAAATTATACTAACAACAAATTATTGAATTTACATAAAAGTTGTGTTTCTTTTTTGGCCATAGAATTACAGTGAGCATAAAAATTTCGCATCCTCACATCAGCTTTGGTACTTATTCCTAGATATTATTAAGCTGATCAATCATTTGCCTGCAGGGTTTACAGCCACACCTGGGAAAGAAACACATTGCACTTAGGAATCATGTCATCCTGTGGTGTTTCAGTTCTATATATATATATATGTGTTGGGACTTTATTTTTTGTAGAAGAAATTAAAAAGAAGAATATAAATTCTCTGTTGAAATAAAGCCAAATAATTTATCTTACATGTAACTTGCACTTAACTTTTCTATTTCCTTGAGTTTCTTTCTCTTGCATAAGTTACAGAGGTATATATACATGATCTGTTTGAGTGTGTGTGTACAGTATAAGGTGATACTGCGTGTTCATACATATCCATATACCTATATATTAATATTTCTTATTTTTGGACTGATTTAATGTGAAATAACAGGAACAATTTACCTGGGTTTTTTTCTACTAATGGTCACAGATTTCGTTTTATAAAACTTTTTTAAAAATAAAAATAATTCTGTTGTATTTTCAGCTTTGAACTGAATGTCAAAAGAATAATTGTGCAAAAAAGCATTGCTCAATAACATGGAAGTATGATGCATTAAGAGGAAAAGAACCACAGTTTATTCAAACTTCTTACTGGATAGCATCATCTGCAGATCACTGAATTCTGCAGAAGGTGGGCTAGCCATTAGATTCCAGTAACTGGAAGAAACAATAAATCACTGCTTTTACAGCCCATTACACCCAAAGGTCTAAAACCTTTCTGTGGTTATTTGCAAGCCTCAGAGTATTCCAGCTGCAGTCTCACACTTTCCAACTTTCTGTGACTAATAGATGCTATACTATAGAGTGAACAGGAAATTAGAGCGGAAAGGAGGTGTAAAATCAGTATCCACAGAAAGGCTATGCAGGAAGGCTGTGAAGAATAGTTTACTGTAGGGCTATGCAGTCTCCCAGTGAACCTCAGACAAGACAAATTACATTCTCATTATTGACCACTTAAGAATCAGTGATTTTTTCTGTGTTAGAAAGGGAAAGGAGTGATAAAATTATTAAATATTGTGGAAGGGCAAGGTAGGAGAGGGAAATAGAGAGATAATAGGTTTGGGGAGATATCTGATTGAGACCTGCTCTAGTTAGATAGAGAAAAAATAGCTTGAGAGGTGTATAGATCTTTCTCCTGCTTTTGACCTCTAACAGGAAAGCTATGCCCTTTTAAAGTTTCATTTTGTGTAGAAGCGCAATATCCTTCATGTTTCCTTAAAACATGCTGGCAATTGACTTGCTCTCCTGAATTTATTAAACAAATCTACTGCTTCTGATGCAGCACAGTTCAGAAAAATATTTACCTTTTGCTCACCTGCCTATACAGTAATTATACTTTTTTTCTTGAAGTGGCTAAATCAGATCCTCCTCCCACTTCATTTAACCTCTTTCCTATTACATCAAATGGGTCTACCGTTTCTAGCTATTTCAGAAATGTGTCAGGGCAACACCAGCTATATGGAAGAAAGACGCTTCTCTAGGAAATGTAATGCCTCCCACATTGAACTGGAGGAAACTCCAGGCATCTTTAGACAGTGGAAGAGGGTTTTGCTATCTGTGTCTATACTACAGGCAAGAGGTTCCTGCTCTGCAACCAGGCTACCTGGTGACTGCAAGGCAGACAGTACCATCCTCAGCAAACATAGTTTCCATTAAAATCAAAGACAGTGTGTTCCTAAATATCCTCTGGGAGGCCTTGTACTGTAGGTTGCACTGAAGAATATGCTTGCTACAAAAAACTCAGTACTTCCACTGTGCATGTATGTTGTAAGACTGCTTTTGAATTCTTAGTGCAATGTTTTCCATTTAGTATCTTTTTCTTCTGCTTTTCTGCTTTGATCTATTTCTGATATTGTACAGTCTTCACAGGTGAATATTAAAAGGGAATATGAGAAGAGACACAGAGGGTAGGTATACCAGGGAATATTAAAGGGAAGAAATTGCTCCTCAGGCTCATTATCCAGTCTACTGGTCATTACACAGGTTATCACATTTCAGCCCAAGCCTTTTAAAAGACAAGGTAATTTAAAATAGAACTTAAACACTTACAACTACTCCATGGGTTGGTCATTTCTCCTATCTCACATTATCCTTTAATTTCTGTTTTGAATTCATCCACTTAGGAATCAAAGATATAACACATACCTTGATGGAACATCACCAGGGATTTCTACTGATTTATTAGGAAGTGTGAAAGAACTCCTGTACTTGTGTGATGGGCAACAGTTTGGTGGGCTCAAGGGAAGCTGAGTCTAATTCTGAACTTAACTGAAGAAGATTATTCCACTTAGAAACTAAAAGCTAAATCCTGCAGTGGTGAGAAATTGTTTTTTACAGGCACAAGACAAGCAGGTACAAGGGAATTATATGTATCGCATAGTGAGTGGCTTGTTACGATCCTCAGAGTGATTTTTAGCCTGTTCACTGTAGTTAATAGACTCAACCTATAGGAAAATTCTAAAAAGTCTGTGAATTTAAGAATGTCTTTCAAATTCTCTCTGGAGCTCAATAATTTAAAAAATTCTTAATAAATATTTAGTCTGGCAGACAGAGGTGGAGAGTGTTATTCAAATCATAAATATATAGCAACAGGTCCATCTTTAAATTTAAAAGACATCTCGATATTTACAAGTACTCTTGTACTGACTGTTGACACCTTCCTTCCACAAGCTCCAGAAACAGTAGGCATGATCCCAAAATAGTCCTTCTTCCCCTCCCCGCATTGTAATAATAAAAATAGCGACTGTAATATCTGTAATACCACTCATGTTGTCTGCAATGTATCATGATTTTTTTCACAATAGAAGTAAATATCCATTTTCCAGAAGGAAAAACATGGAGAGATGAACTGGCTAGTGAAAGGTCACCAGTGGCCATTGCCAATAAAGATGAAGGCTATAATGAGGATTTCTTGTAAACCGTAGAGTTCAGTAATGGAAGGATCTGATTGCTTAGACGCAGATTTTGAAAGAGCAAAATTCTTTGGCAGGACATACTTCCTAGACTTATACATGAAACTTTGAGGACACACACTCAGCTCCAGAAGATCATTTGCCCAGTGGGCAAATGTTTGTAGATGGTGTGATATTTAGCTTCTCTTTCCTGTTCCTCTAGCATCAGCAGAGAAGCCTGTAAAAGGTGAATAACAGTGCTCTATGTGTGTTAGTTTGGGATTTTACTCTGAGTCATAACTAATACTATAACTTTGTGATGTGAGTCTCCAGAAAGGTAGCCTGGTTAGGAAGGGGAAAATTATTAACAAAAGAAAATGCCGGCTGGTCTGGGAGCTGCAACCCTGAGAACTAGGCCCTGGGATCAGAAACATCCTTGAAAAGTGTAGCTGAAGTACATGTGGGAAACCTGGAAAGAGGTGACATCCTGAGATAGCATCAGTAAGCACAAAACACAGGAAGCTGTAACAGCAACTGATTGTCTGAAGAAGTGGAAGCAGTCTGGGAAAATAAAATTGGACTGAAAGAACAGAAACATTACCTACTGGCTGTTCCAGGTGAAGAACAGACATTAACAGCATCTATTAGCCACTCAAAGTGGTGGGGTCCTACACTCTCTTGTGTCTCTGCACTATAAAAAAGCACTTGATTTGTATCCAAAATGGAGCATATGTCCAGTTTTGGGCCCCTCAGTTTAAGAAGGATGAGGAACTGCTTGAGCAAGTGCAGCAGAGAGCTACCAAGATAATCAGGGGGCTGGGCATCAACCTTATGAGGAAAGGCTGAGACCTGGGTTTGTTCAGCCTGGTGAAGACTGAGGGGGGATTTCATAAATACCTATAAATATCTAAAGGGTGAGTGTCAGGACAATGGGACTGGTCTCTTCAGTGGTGCCCCATGACAGGACAAGGGCAATGGGCACAAGCTGGAACACAGGAAGTTCCACCTCAATATGAGAAACAACAACTTTCCTGTGAGGGTGCCAGAGCAGTGGCACAGGCTGCCCTGGGAGGTTGTGGAGTCTCCTTCCCTGGAGACATTCAAAACCCACCTGGACATGTTCCTGTGCCCCCTGTCTTAATGTCCCTGCTCAAGCAGAAAGGTTGGACAAGATGATCTCCAGAGGTCCCTTCCAACCCCTACAATTCTGCGATTCTGTCTCTCTGAGAAAATCCCATGTTGTATATACTTTTAATTTCCTAAATAAGTTGAATTCTGCAAAAACTTTCTATGAGATATTGGACTGTCATTGGGGATACCTGGCTGACTACATATCATTTCTGAAGTGGGACTCTGTATGTTACCTTACTAGTCTCTGGTTTGGGTCCACTTTTGGGGTTGGTTCAGTTTTTCCTCCCACCTCTGGATGGTTGGGTCCCTCTTGGTGACTGGTTTGTCCTGCCCTTTGAGATGGTTTGGCCCTTTCTGAAAACTGTCTAATTCACTTGACATGGTATCATATAACCATTTAAGTAATCTATCATAAGTGTACCTGCTATTGTATTGGTGATAAGTTGCTTCACTAACAATAGATTTGTAGTAACCTGTAACAATATATACTTACTTGGTTGTTGCTGTTATTGGTCATTATATTGATTATTGCTATATGATTGATTGCTGCTATTATTGACTGCTGCTTGATTGATACTATATTATTGATTGTTGGTAGTAATTTGTAATAGCTGGATATATAATCATAGAATCGTTAAAGTTGAAAAGACCCTTACGATCATCGAGTCCAACCGCTAACCTATCACTGCCTAGTCCACCACTAAACCATATCCTCAAGCACCACATCTACCCTTCTTTTAAATACCTCCATTTCCCTGGGCAGCCTGTTCCAATGGTTGACAACGCTTTCAGTGAAGAAGTTTTTTCTAATGTCCAACCTAAATTCCCCTGGCACAGCTTGAGGCCATTTCCTCTTGTCCTATCACTTGTTACTAGGGAGAAGAGTCCAACCCCCACCTCGCTACAGCCTCCTTTCAGGTAGTTGTAGAGAGTAATAAGGTCTCCCCTCAGCCTCCTCTTCTCCAGGCTAAACAACCCCAATTCCCTCAGCCACCACTCATAAGACTTCTTCTCCAGACACCTCATCAACTTCGTTGCCCTTCCCTGGACATGCTCCAGCACCTCAGTGTCCGTCTTGTAGGGAGGGGCCCAAACCTGAACACAGTACTCGAGGTGTGGCCTCACCAGTGCCGAGTACAGGGGCACGATCCCTACCCTGCTCCTGCTGGCCACACTATTCCTGATACAAGCCAGGATGCTGTTGCCCTTCTTGGCCACCTGAGCACACTGCCGGCTCATGTTCAGCAGCTGTCAACCAACACCCCCAGGTCCTTTTCCTCCAGGCAGCTCTCCAGCCACTCCTCCCCAAGCCTGTAGCGTTGTGTGGGGTTGTTGTGACCCAAGTGCAGCACCTGGCACTTGGCCTTGTTGAATCTCATGCCATTGGCTCCAGCCCATCGATCCAGCTTGTCCAGGTCCCTCTGTAGGGCCTTTCTGCCCTCCAGCAGATCAACACTCCCACCCAACTTGGTGTCATCTGAGGGTGCACTCAATCCCCTCATCCAGATCGTCAAGGAAGATATTGAACAGGACCGGCCCCAACACTGAGACCTGGGGAACATCACTTGTGACCAGCTGCCAACTGGATTTGACTCCATTCACCACCACTCTCTGGGCTTGGCCGTCCAGCCAGTTTTTAACCCAGCACAGAGCGCACTTGTCCAAGCTGTGAGCAGCCAGCTTCTCCAGGAGAATGCTGTGGGAGACAGTGTCAAAGGCCTTACTAAAGTACAAGTAGACAACGTCCACAGCCTTCCCCTCATCCACTAAAGCAGGTGACCTTATCATAGAAGGAGACCAGGTTAGTGAGGGAGGACCTCCCTTTCATAAACCATGCTGGCTGAGCCTGATCCCCTCGTTGTCCCTCACATGCCACGTAATGACATTCAAGACGATCTGCTCCATGACCTTTCCTGGCACCGATGTCAGGCCTTAATATTCACTTTATTAATTTTATGTATACTTATTAGGGGTGACTTTTGTGGTAGTATTCTTGTTAGTGGTGATTTGTGTGATATTTGTAATACTCCAATAAAGTAGAGAAATTTAGAGGATAAAAGCCTCCATGTCCTTGTGTATTATGGAATTGTAGAAACCCACGGTAGTGATGTCTATACACACACAGGCCAGGTAACAATTTAGGTTGTGACACTGCTACTGAGCTTAGTCTCACTTTTTTTTCATGCATATTGTCTTGTTATAGTGTAATCTCCCCTAAGTGCCCTGTCATGCAGCTAGGCTTGCTCCAACACAGTAAAACATAGATACTTATGGGGAAAAGGAAACTGTGAGCAAATTCATGGGCCAAAGCTGTTATCAAACTCCACTCCAACTGGATCTTGGTGTTTACAGGCAGGGCCATGTTGCTGCACCTTTCTACCAGAGATTATGTTTCTGCTGGCACCGCTGCTGCTGTCACTGTCAGTAAAAGAATACTTTTTGGAAAAGAGCAGACTGTCATTGCTGGTTGCCAATGCAAGTAATCATCTCATGATGAACTCCTCTGAGCTCAACTTCTGTTACATCTGTTTGCTTGGATTCTTTTTAATTGTGGCAAAGTACTTATTTTCAAATCTAATTAACAGGATGCTTTCTTTCACCTTTGTAACCACAGCTGATTTTTCACAGATGTATGTCACTTTCTAGGATGAAAGACGGGATTATGACAAATTCATTTTTTTGTTTTGATTCATAAGGTACCCAATAACGTGGATCAGTGTGCAGTGAAGACTGACTGAACATTGTTTATCAGAAGTCCTGGCGAATAGCCACAGTCTAGCAAACTGAGTCTAAGTTGCAGCTGGGTTATTTCCATATGGTCTCATTTGTAATACTTCCAGTATGTGTAACTTAATAATACTAACATGGCTGAGTAGAAGTCTCATTCTATAACACAAGCAATCCTAAAATGTTTTATAAATATTTCTAATCGACAGACCCTATGAAGACTATAATTTTCCATTTGCAGATAGGGAAAGCAAGAAACAATATTTTTCAAAGCAACATTAAAAAAGAATATGCTTGAAATCACCTGGGGTTTTAAAATGTTGACTTTGAAACACTTTAATACTATCCTGATTTTTGAATATGTCTAGCACCTGCAGCTCTCACTGCCTTTAACTGCTGTTTTCTGTGTTGAGCGCCTCTCAGAACAAAACTCTGTGGTAGGTTACAAAATGAAGACACCCAAACTTTGTGCAGATGCTTGTAAATTTGGACCTCCTAAGTGATTTGCACAAAGTCAAACAGTGAGTCACTATCTAAACAGTAAAAGAAGTTAAGTCTCCTGCCTGTCACTGTACTTTACTTTGGAAACATGCTGTTTCTCAGATAGCAGAGTTCCTTCAATTAGGGAAGAGTGGTCTATTAAAGCTGCAAGGAAAATAGCATTACTTAATAAGTCATTACAAGAGAATAGGTAATGCAGGAGTAAAGATCAGACAATGCACAGTGCCTGTAACTAAAACAAAAGAAAAAACCAAAAGGTAACTTAACTGTCCTCTAATCCAGAGAAAGGTGCTGAGGTGTAGCATCATGATAACTGCTGAGTGAAGAGGGTTTAGCTGCTAAATAGTGGCCGCTGTGGCCTTCCTATGTCTTTCAAAGCATTTTATACTCAAGCCATGGTAAGAGTAAGTTACACTAGGAATTGACACATAGATGCCTAGGTTCTGTGTAACTTAAATACAGGTGGAGTAACTAGAATAAAAATCACTGATACATTTTAGGGCCAGTCATATAAGAATTTAAGGAAGATCAGCAGGGTATATTCCTTTGGTTATGAAGTGGATGCTTAGGGGGCAGATATGTGTTTTGAATGCTTTAAGCATAGTAAAATCCCTTTCTAAATAAATCAGTTTAGTTAAAACTGTGTTAAAAGTGTGATAGACTAAGTGTGCTGGTTTGGACCAGATCCCAGGTTTAGAACTATTAAAGCATGAATACCAAAGACATTCTTTTGTATTAAAAACGTTGGTGCAATACACATAAATGTCTGCACAGACATTCCTTTCATTGCCTCCTTAATGGGAGCCCAGGTGACTGGGCTAATGACTGAAGCCCCCTCCATCACCCTAGAACCATAAATGCCCACAACTGATGGCTTGCTTCCATTCCCACATTGCCCTGTGCTTCAAATCCCAGCTAGATTGCAGGTAGTACAACTATCAGTCCCAGATTGCCTATTAGATTTTACTCTTCATTCCTAGTGTTCTGAATGTCTTCCTTTCTGCTCCACTTCCCTTTCTTCTCTCCATCAACCTTAGAAGTTCATCTCTGATAGAGGCTAAAATAAAATGGGGATGAATACTACTACATCTGGAAAGAATTCTTTATAGATTCAGATGAAGGTGCCTGGCTCAGCTAAGCACATGCCAGCATCTCTGTGTGCTTTTAATGCTTTACCTTTTTTTTTCCATTTTAAATCTCTCAGCAGTTTCCAAACCAATAATGTTCTTCCTATTAGTGCTGGAACGCTCTTGAATGTTCAGTCTTGCTTTGATATGATATTGAAAAAGTCATCATGTTACTAGTGCATAGAGAGATATTATCAAGTAAAGTCTCTCTGGCTCATCTTGTGAGACAAGTCATAACAATATTAATAATATTCATCTGCTAACAACATATAAACCACTCAGGGAACTACAGTCCAGTCAGCCTCACCTTGATCTCTGGGAAGGTAATGGAACAATTAATGCTGGAAATCATTTCCAGGCACATGAAGGACAAGAAATGATCAGGAATAGTCAGCATAGCTTCACCAATGGGAGGTTATGGTTGACCAGCTTGATAAAATTCTATGATGAAATGACTAGTCTGGCAGAGGCGGGGAGAGAAGTGGATATATTCTACCTGGACTGCAGTAACACCTTTGACACTGCGTGCTGTAAGATCCTCATAGACAAGCTGTTGACAGGCTGGATGAGTAGACATGGAGGTGGATCGAAAGCTGGCTGAATGGCTGGTCCCAGAGGGTGGTGATCAGTGGTGCAACATCTAGTTGGAGGCCTGAAATTCGCGGTGTACCCCAGGGGTCAATACTGAGTCCAGTCTCTTTAACACTTTCTGTAATGATTTGTAAACTCAGCAAGTTTACAGAAGACACAAAACTAGGAGGAGTGGCTGATACACCAGAGGGTCATGCTGCCATCCAGAGGGACCATGACAGGCTGGAGAAATGGGCTGACAGTAATGTCATGAAATTCAACAAGAGGAATTGCAAAGGCCTACAACGGGGGAGGAACAATCCCAAGCAAAATATATATGCTGGGGAATGCCTTGCTGGAAAGCAGCTTGGAAGAAAAGGACATGGGGGTCCTGGTGAACACCAGGTTGATCATCAGCTAATCAGCCAGCACAGGTGGGCCCTTACCACAAAGAAGGCCCATGGTATCCTGGGCGGCACCAGGCATTGCCAGCAGGTGGAGGGAGGTGATCCTTCCCTCTGCTCAGCACCGGTGAGGCCACACCTGGAGTGCAGTGTCCAGTTCTGGGCTCCCTGGTACAAGAGAGACAAGGACATATTGGAAGAGAAGGGCCTATGAAGGACCACAATGATGATGAAGGAACTGGAGCGTCTCTTCTATGAGGAAAGTTTGAGAGAGCTGGGACTGTTCAGCCTGGGGAAGGGAAGGCTCAGGGGGATCTAATCAATATGTGTAAATACTTGGAAGGAGGGTGCAGAGAGGACAGAGCCAGGCTCTTTTCAGTGTTGCCCAGTGACAGGACCAGAGGCTGTGGGCACAAACTGAAACACAGGAGGTTGCCTCTGAACATCAGGAAACATTTTTTTACTGTGAGAGTGACTAAGCACTGGCACAGGCTTCCTAGAGAAGTCATGGAGTCTTACACCTTGCAAATATTCAAAAGCTATCTCTACACAGTCTTGGGCAACCAGGTCTAGGTGGCCCCGAAGTCCCCTTCAACCTCAGCCATTCTGTGATTCTGTAACTCTGTGATTACTTACTTAGAAGCAGTCCATGGTTTGCTATTTTCTCTAAATCTATACATTCACAAAATCAAAACTAATAGCAAAGTCTTTCTTTTAGTTTTGAACCAATATTTGTGTTACCAAACAAAAAAAGAAAGGGAGATTAAACTGCAGATTTTTGCACTGTAGTTGTAAATAGGCTATGCATACCACCTATCCTTAAGAACATCAGTGTCACAGCTTAACCCCAGTAGGCAGCTAAGCTCTACCCAGCTGCTGTCTCACTCCCCTCCCTGTAGGATGGGGGAGAGAATTGGAAGGGTAACTATGAGGAAACTTGTGGGTTGAGATAAAGACAGTTTAAAGGATAAAGTAAAAGCTGTACATGCAGGCAAAGAAAAAGAAGGAATTCTTTCACCACTTCCCATGGGCAGGCAGGTGTTCAGCCATATCCAGGGAAGCAGGGCTCCAGCACGCATAATGGTGACTCAGGAAGATAAACATCATAGCTCTGAACATCCCCCCCTTCCTTCTTCTTCCCCCAGTTTTATATGCTGAGCATGATGTCATATGGTCTGGAATATCCCTCTGATCTGGTGGGGCAGCTGTCCTGGCTGTGTCCCCTCCCAGCTTCTTGTGCACCCCCAGCCTCCTCACTGGTGGAGTGCAGTGAGAGGCAGGAAAGACCTTGACCCTGTGTAAGCACTGCTCAGCAATGACTAAAACATACCTGTTAGCCACAATGTTTCAATTTTCCACAAATTCAAAACATAGTGCCATATTAGCTACTATAAATAAAATTAACTCTATCACAACCCAAAAACAGTAGAATTAATTGACCCAGTATGGGTTTTTTAGGCTTCCCTCTGGTTAACAAAGGCAAAGTATGGAGTAATTTCCATTAGGAACTGGTTCAGCATAGTAGGATGAAATTAGTGTATCAAAGAGTTGGTTGTCCCTACATAAATATGAGACCAATGAGGTTTACAATGATAAGGTTTACGATGAGGTTTACAATGAGGTTTATTATGGGGTAGATTGGTCTGTACTGAACATTCCTACCACACATGTGCTTTGAAGCTCTCCAAAGGACCAGCTGTTTGTCCTTGTGTCCCCAGTAGGGGCTGGAGAGCCTTTGCTGTACTCCTGGAATGGAATTTCCCATTTTACATCCTGAAAAAGAAAACTGTTTCTTATACATCGAGACTGAACTGTAAACCAAATATAGACACAGAGAAGAAGGATGGTCAGGGTATTTATATCAAAGCTGCACTAGTGCTTTGACTAGAGAGAGAGTGTAACGTCAGCAAGTTCACTGATGATACCAAGCTGAGAGGAGCGGCTGATATGCCGGAAGGCTGAGCTGCCATCCAGCGAGACCTGGACAGGCTGGAGAGCTGGGCCGAGGGGAACCTCATGACATTCAACAAGAGCAAGTGTAAGGTCCTGAACCTGGGGAGAAACAACCCCAGGCACCAGTACAGGCTGGCAGATGAACTACTGGAAAGTGGCTCAGTTGAGAAGGACCTGGGAGTGCTGGTGGACAGCAAGCTGACCATGAGCCACCACTGTGCCCTTGTGGCCAAGAAGGCCAACGGTGTCCTGGGGTGCATTAAAAGGAGTGTGGCCAGCAGGTTAAGGGAGGTTATCCTCCCCCTCTACTCTGCCCTAGTGAGACGGCATTTGGAGCACTGTGTCCAGTTTTGGGCCCCCCAGTTTAAGAAGGATGTGGAACTGCTTGAGCAAGTCCAGCAGAGAGCTACAAAGATGACAAAGGGGACTGGAACATCTCCCTTCTGAGGAAAGGCTGAGAGACCTGGGTTTGTTCAGCCTGGTGAAGACTGAGGGGGGATTTCATAAATACCTATTAATATCTGAAGGGAGGGTGCCAGGACAATGGGACTAGTGACCAATGACAGGACGAGGGCAATGGACACAAGCTGGAACACAGGAAGTTCCACCTCAATATGAGAAACAACAACTTTCCTGTGCGGGTGCCAGAGCAGTGGAAGAGGCTGCCCTGGGAGGTTGTGGAGTCTCCTTCCCTGGAGACATTCAAAACCCACCTGGACATGTTCCTGTGCCCCCTGTCTTAATGTCCCTGCTCAAGCAGGGGGGTTGGACAAGATGATCTCCAGAGGTCCCTTCCAACCCCTACCATTCTGTGATTCTGTGATTCTGTGTATCAAAATACTGATTCATTCCCTTGTCCATCCCTTCCTCTTCCCTTTGTTTTTCTGTTTCCCCTCCCATTTTACTCTTCCCCTCTCCTCTCCTCAACAGGGGACCTCTCATGATTGATTGTCATTTACCAAGGAAGACAATTATCTCCTGAGTAGCTGAGCTGCTAACATGGTACACTATATCATGCTTAAAAATTATCATCAATATTTATAACACTTTTATGTACAAGTTCAGTCACATTAGCAGACAGGACTGAAACCTACATAGATTCATGGTAAGAATTGTGAAGCAGCAGGCCATCTGCTTAAAATTTGAGTTGCACCACTTTTGAAAGGAGTTGCCTCTTTAACCAGTTTCTCATTTTTGAATGACAGACTCACTGGCTTTTTAAAATATCGTCCTCTTACTCTGAATACATGAATACAAAATTTTCCAAATCTTGATTTTTACTTTGCTAAGGAAGAAGAATAGAGAAATAATTTAGATTTGGTCCTGAAAATGCTCAAGGATGGTGTGGGGGAGCTAATATTTAATGCATTTAATTATTGGACTTGGGAAATTTTCTAGTTAAGTTTGCCAAGACAACACTGAAGAACACACTGTAGAAACAGGAGTTTCAATTGTATGAAAGGACTCTTAAAGATGCAACAAGTAATACATTTATGTAAGTAATACAAAAATCCGCATCATATTAATTTCAGCATGTAAAACTAGAATGTACCTGCCCCTAGACAAAATTGCCAGAAACCACATTAGCAAATTACAATTCCTTATATGCATATTGTCCTTAACTTTTTTAAAGATATTGATCCCTCATTGCACACACCTCTTTTTCTCCTACAGAAGTGAAGGAACAATTTGTTGTGAAAAATTAAACTTTTTGAATTTATGTTGACACCACATGATAATGCTTACAAAGTGAGCTGATATAGAAGTTTGTTTAGGTCTGTGCTCATGCAGGCACAAAACTAAAAAAAAATCCCTATAGTTATTTCTCAACTGAAAATTAGTGATACTTAAAAAAGGGAAAAAACTAAAATAAAGGGTTTTCTGTACAGGTCTTTTTACAAACCACAGAGTAACCATTAATCACCTGAAAAATGAACCTGCTCTTGAGAACACATTTAATCTAAACAAAGTATTCTAGCTAGCCATGAGTTTTTGTATCAATGAGTATTTTTCTAAAATCACTATTATTTAAATAAACATGATATTTATTATCACAAACCAAAACTACAGTATTATATGAATTTTTGTTATTGCAACAACCAGTACACAAATCATAGTACCACACAGGTTACAAGGTAGTTAACAATATCTGTGAGCTGAGTCAATGAACGATCCTGTATTCACAAAGGGATTACTTTTTTCTTGTCTTAAGAGAACATTTTAGTTATGGATTTTAGCAAATAACAGTTTAATACACACATATGAAGTTAAATGAAAGCAGTTAAGAATTTCAAATACATTCTAAAAGGGGAATCGATTTTGGTATTCCTTTAAAAGCAATCTAAACTTTACACTACTCTCTTCTATTAACCTGTCTGAATTAAGATCTTTTCATTACACTGGAGTTGAAGCAGTATAAGGACTGTCTTTGGATGGAATATAACACCAACTAGTGCTAGTACTTGGATGAAAACATGGTTTGCTCAAAATTACCCCATAAATCAATATTAAGATTACTGACTTTTGTAATGTGTGAAGAATCACTTTTTTCTCTACTTACTGTCCTTGTATAAATAGAACTACTTAGAATTTGGGTATTATCCATGTTCAGTATTGGATAAGTACTGTGCATCTAACTGAAAAATTACCAGATTCGAAACATGTATCTTGTTTTGACCAAGCCAGTTCTAATTTGAAAGCAGGCTTGTTTTGCCTTGTCACATACATTGATCATCTTTCACACTGTCAATTGCCATATGCAATTCTCTGAATTCATAACACTTCTCATTCCTTAGATTCATTGTTGGGAGAGATGTTAAAATACATATAGTAGTATGAAATTCTTTCTTGTTTTTAAGTATGCACCATATATCCATTATCTGTTTTTCTCTCTTTCAGAATGTCCTGAAATAATTTGAATTTTAAGTAATAGTTTTCTTAATTAATGGCAGAATACTAAGAATATGAGATTAAATTTTATATGGCTATACATTTTGAATAAAGCATCTTTATATTTAGACAGGTAATCTCAACACTGAGTTTTTTACTTCTCATGCATTTATTTCTTCAGCTGGTTTTGAAAGCCAAAACAAAAGAAAAAGAAATTAAAATCTTTCAAATCCTGACCCTTCAATTGTAGCCAACTTTCTTCTTTACAAAAGTAAACACTGAATTCCTCTTTTCTGATATTAACCAAGTTGAAGGTTGTTTTGTAGTATGTGCATTGTAGGAATATTAACTAAGATCAGTCTTCCAATTAAGTGAAATCTTAATAACCTGTAATACTTATTTTCTTCAATTTTCTTGAAACTTTACAAAACTGCCTATGGCAGTAAATGTACTAGTTTTTAGGTCCAAGGAATTTGCAAAGACAAAGAAAATGCAAGTAAAAGGAGGAAGTAACTGTTTAAAACTGGCAACTGTGAAAACCTAAATTTAGATCCAGTGCATTTCTCTAGTAATGCTAAAACTTTATAGAAAAACAGGTATATTTCTTGCACACTGTCATATAGACATCTATCTATTTATTCATATACTTATCCTCTCTCCTTCTTCCTCTATATGCCTTGTAAGACTCTGAACCAGTATTCATTGCCTAATAAAATGAATGTACTCTAAAAGTTTTTGTGAAGTCAGCTAATGAACTGATTCCTAAGGAATTTTATTTGTTATATATATTTTCAGAAATAACCTAGAATTCCACTGCAATATGTGTTTTCAGACAAAATGCTGTTGAGGAAAAGCTTGAGGGTAATGATACTACAAAACAATGTAATGAAAATGGGACTGAATAAATATTTTAAACAAAAACATTCTACTAAATTCTGAAACAAAGATATTTCAGTGTATTACCTAAGAAACATAAGACAAGCAAAGCTGAAATTTGAAATGCAAATGGTGAGTTTTGGAAATCAAAGCCTTTGGGGTAAGAATTACATCTTAAATTTCCTGTTCTGTCAAGGAGGCCCAGTGTGACCTTGGGCAAATCATGACAGGCCTGACATCTGTGGACCTGTCACCTCCAGCTAGAGTATTGAAATAGAAAGTGCAAAACTTGCATGTGATGCTGGTACCTAGTCTTTTCAGTCTTCAGGACCTGTTGTGTTAATGCCTGGTGAATTCTCTTAATTCCTAAATGGGAGCTGAACAGCTTTGAGAAGCTGAAGTTAGTTCTTATTTAGCAGGAGATTGGCATAGATTATCTCCCTTCAAACCTAATTTTTCATATAACACTGTGCTAAACATCCCTGTCACTCTTTTCCCTATTTGTAACTCTTTTCTCCCTTACTTTAAGCAACTAGTTTGCTGAGCCAACACCTGTCTTTTACTGGGTTTCTCAGAGTACCTAATACACAAACCATAATTAATAACTTAATCCCATAACATACGTAACCACAAAATCAGGAGGGTATATCACTATGATGTTATTAAATTTCCTGAAACCAGTTTCTGTCTTTGGAACCTGACTATACATCAGACTTCTGCAATAAATTAATATATTCCTTCTAAAAATTATTCTAGCTATGTTAAATTATACCTTAGGCTGCATGTAGCTAAGAACTCCCTAAAAGTCAGCAGACATCTTTTCACCCTGCTATTCATATTGGCATGTTCAGGGAACAAATGCTGTAGCATTCCAATATATATATAAGGAAAAGTTGTTCTTGAGTTTCAGGTAACTTATTCTTCTGATCTCTCAGATATGCATGCTTTCGTCAACAGTTCCAAACATAATTGTCTTGCTTTATTCACTGAAGTGAATAGGGAAATATCAACAATTACTGGTCCTTGAACGATAAAGCACAGGCCCGCTTAAATTGGTGTGCTTGTTTAAAAAGTGGATTCTGATTTGGAATACCAAAAATTAATAGCAGATGGGATCAGGGAATTCAACTGAAGATATTAATTCATAAAAATGCTTTCTTAAATTTTTAAATTCAGGAAAAATAGAAGGACATCAGCTTTGATATACAGTGGAATGTTAGTGACTCTGATTCAAGTTTGAATGTAGTCTATAAAAACAGTAATTAAATTTAGTGTGCATATCTCCAGTGTATCTGTGCCCTTCATTTTATTCATATATATGTGGAAAGATTCCTTTTGCTTGTGATGAAAAATATGACAGTGTGACATTTTCTTTAATTACAAACTCTGATGTGTTTAATAGCACAAATTTGGCCTCCAATTTGACAGTTCTGTCTCTTAGAATCAATGGTTAGACTCGAGGGCACCAGCTTGGTCATCAAGATCAATATTAGAAAAAATATAACTTGTCAATACCTCTTGGCCCAGTATTGATTCAAATAGGGTACTGCAGAGAATTTAATAATGATGTTACAGCTGTTGGCCAACAAACAGAAGCTTCTTTCATTGATTTCTGTAGAGGCAGAAGAATAATACAAAAACATGATTACCCTAGACACTGTAGTAAGAGTTGTTACAGAGCTTACAAAGTGTGCATTTGGGAGGTGTGGTGGTTCCATGGAAGAACTTTCAGACAGACCAAACTGGATTCATGTTTGAAGGAATGCAAATTGTTGAAATGAACTCAAGAGAGGGATTTATACTTTCCCTTAAAAAAGTATGCTTCATTTTCCCAACCTGGGCAAGACCACCTAGTTCTTCTAAGACTACATGAAGGTTTTTTTTGTGTGTGTGTGCAGGTGGTTTTTTCCCACATTTTTATCCCAATGTAATGTAATTTAAAACAAGCAGATTTTTTTTTAAAAGATTCCACTTTTCTCAGTAACCCTTTCTGTGTTCTGTCTTTTGCAATGCCTCATCCTCAAATTGAAAATGTCAGGTATCATTCTAATACTGTAGTTTTAAAGAAATATACCTTTGTCGTTTGCTCCTACTCACTGAGAAATGTAAACTATCGGTTTTGAGCCTTTTGTAAATAACAAAACATTTTACGGAACCTAGGAAGGTCTGAGATCTTCATTTACCTCTAGTGCTTGGAAAGAAATTTCCCCATGGATCAGAGACCATTTCAAAGAAAACAGAAATGCCTCTTAGGATCTATTTTTCTTTGGAATTTTTTCTTTATTTTTTTTATTATAAGTTTAAGAGGAATTAGTTAACATCAATGATGAGTAGTTAAAGAGGATCCTCTTTAGCTCACTGAGGGAAGCAGGAAAAACTCTGTCTTGGTGTACCACTCTTGGTGTATCACACAAAACAGGTAATGTGTTCCTCCAGCTTAATTTCTCTTATACTATAACAAATGAAACACTTTAAAGGCTTGGAAATACTTTGCTAATATTTTAAAATTATTAATATGTATAACACTTTAATCTAGCAGTTGTAATAATTGAAAATAGGAGCATAAACTGTGTTATAAGATAATGGAAAATAATTATATTTGCTGAAGGCCTGCTATGACACATGAAAAATTCTGCATCAAAAAAGAGGTAGGACAGGAGCAGAGGAAAAAGCCCAGAGTTTTTCTAGCTTTTTTTATTTTCCAGTAGACAAAATCCTTCCATCTCAGAAACTGATTTTGTGCAACCAAGTTTTCTCTTGTTTTAAACAGACAGACAGATAGCCACATATTCATATCAGTGGCCTTGTGGAGGGAGATGTAGTGTTACTAGCTCCTACCTACTGAATCTGTTCTGCATCCTCCTAGAAAACCAGAAAACCTCCAAGGAGATGGATTTCCCCTCATGTCCTGCAGAGACCAGAATACTGAGAGCAGCACAAGTTAAGGCCCAGAGGGGCAGAGGAAGATATGTCGTACAGTCCTGTCAGTCCCTACATGCAGACTGCAGTCAGCAGAAGAAAGTTCCTGCAAGCCCTACGGTGCTCTAATCACTAGAGTATGTACTGGGACCACTGCTGAAACGTGATCACAGGTATCCATTACTCTTGCAGTGCTCATGCTCTTGCCAACGGTTTATGTTTAGAAGCAGCCTCAATGCACTTTCAACTCCATGCTGAAGTTAGTTTTGGCTCATCCATTTTTTATTATGCCACTTTATTATGCTGACAAGGTATAGGAATATAACTGTACTGATGACTCTTTAGATTATTCTAGCATTTGCTTTGTCTGATAAGTGGTATTCATTTACTGGAACTCAGAGTCCTGTGTGTTATAAACAGCATTTTGTGTTTAGTTTAGCCACATGGAATCGAGATACCACTGATATACCTGGTTCAACATAGCTTAATCTTACTGAAAATACTTCTTTCACCTAGTGAAATTATTTCACCAAATTATAAGAATACATCTTTCTTTCTGTTCCTTTCAACTGCACCTGAAAGAAGTAGTACTGTTTTCCAGCCAGCTACTGAATCTGACACATAAAGGTCCCTGATGAATCAGTTATCTTCTAGTGGAATTTACTTCTGGCTTTCCTACATGCAAGGTCTTCACTTACCTCTCTCTATGTCTATTACTCTTTTAAGACATATTATTATTGCCTCACGTACCTGGAGGGCAAAACAGCAATCAGCCCTTCACGATACTTCGCATTGTCCAATCCAGTAACGATGTTTTTTGATAAAGAACTTATACAACAGCAGTACTGGCCTAAACAGCGCTGCACTCCCCTTCATCCTCCCCTGCTGCAGCCTTTGGATGCTCTTCCTGGGCTCTGTTTTAATCACTTGGACACTGCCAGTGCAGGTACTATGCAAACTGGAAATCATCCCTGGTGAAAAAAACAGCCTATCGACATTCCTGCCAAGTATGGAATGACATTCTACCACTTCTTACCACTGAATGTATACATTTGGTGATAAGGCAATGCTACCATGACCCTCTTTTTCCTCTTTTCTATTAGGCAACATGAATAGGAACATGCAGATTATGTTCTGATCTTGCTTGATAAACTTTTTTTTTATTTCCTGCAATTTAAAACTAAAGTTAACTTCCCTCTTTTTAATTCTCATTATCCCACACATTTTTCAAGGTGAGTGATAAAGTTTTGCCACTTTCACCCTAGTCATCATTTCTTCTCTGTTAGACAGTTGTCTGTTTTCCAGATGACGTCTAACTTTGGGAGTCAGGTGCATCTAACTTTTCCCATCAGCTCTCACCTTTCTTCTGTAACCCAGTTATCTCTTTACCCAACAAGTTAACCTCTCTGCCTGTTACATCATTCTGTTAATTAAGACAAAGAGGAATACGTCAGATGTGGATTTTCAGTCAGAAATGCAGACGTCATTTCAACATACAGAACGAAAAGACAAAGCAGAAAGAGTTAAAAAAAGCTATTAAGGACCATGGAACAAGTCTAGAGAGAAAACATTTGGAAATACTTGAATCTTGATTTTTCTTTCACAACTTATTGTCTCATTTATTACTTACAGCATGTGGCAAATTAATGAGGAGGCTTGTGATTTAAATACTGTGGCTAAATTACAGATAATATATATGGCAGAAGTAATAATAAAAAAAAAATACTCAAGGACCATAGGTATTCAGGAGTAATTCACTTGGTGTGTTATGGGAGAAGGTAAAACTAAGAGGAAGAGATTAAATTAAGACAAGAAAAATGCACATTAAATATTGAGGGAGACATTTTCAAGCATTAAATATTTTTCATTGTGGAATAATCAGTACCTACTGGGAAGATGCTGTTTCTTTGAAGCATTTATATTTTCCTGGGAAGACGTATAAAACAATATAGATAATTATGCTACAGTCACTGGTTAATCAATCAAAAACCCTAAGAAATTAAATGCATATTCTAATTAACTTGAACATGACATTCTGAATGCTGCAGATGCCAAGAAGATAACTGGAAGATACTTTACAAATGTATTAGCTAATATGTACTAATAAACATATTCTGAAATAGTGCTTAATATTAATATGTGAGGATCAACATCAGAAAATCCTTGAGAAAGCTAATATAGTTTTAATCACCATTACTTTTGTAATGGGTACTAATTAGTCCTTGAAATGGTTGGTTATTTGTTAGCAAATCCATCTGTATCCCATTAAATACTATTTCGTTTAAAACCAAAGAAAGCCCACAGATTTTGTACTGACCTGGCAGTCTGGAGCTGTCTATCTTTGGTTTTGTTTGAGCTGATTTTACTTTGTTTTAGCTATGACAATAATTTTCTAGTAGTCAGGTTACTATTATCTGGTTTCTTTAATTGGGAAGATTGCATACCATAAAGCTATAACAAACCCATATAGTGAATGAATAACAAATATTAACCCAGGGAAACAATTACATTGATGTTAATCAGCCCTGGGGAAGTCTATTATGTAACTTCAGTAGGTAATGGCTGAAAGCAACCAAACTCAGGATGGAAATAAATGAAAGCAGATCAAGCCAAGCAACCTAAATTACATATGAAAAATATCTAAGTGGAATCAAGATTGTGTAGGAAGATGTTCTCATCAGTGTCATGCTCCTTTAGATGGAAGCTCAAGATGCTGATGAGCTGTTATGAGTTCCTTTTTGAGGAAGACTGTAGCTGTCAAATCTTGGATGCAGAGAAAAATTGGAAGAGTGAATATTACCAGAGAAAGAGGATAGGTACTAGGAAGATTCTGTTTATCAGTCTTAATTATACCATTAAATAAATATGTTTATCATTCCAAGTAAGCAAATAATACTACCTGTTTCTGTATTATCATTAGCTTGTTAAAACTTTAGATAGATTAAAAATAAATTCTTACCTGCACATATAAGGAGGATTCCCTTTTCACCTGTATCAAGGTTCTGATTGTAATGTATTTGCTAAACACTTTTTTTTTCCTTGCGAAGACATGGAGTTGATTTCTACCTCATGTCACACCTATAGAATGAACTATGAATCCAAAATTCATGGGACCACCAAAGTCTATCACAACTTAAAAGGACAGCTTTTGTCATCCAAGTCAGTATACACTTTTAGCTCCCACAGGTGTTAAGCAAAAAGCATGAGCTTACACACACAAAAAAAGTAAAATAGAGTCTGATTCCTACATATTTTAAACAAAACTGCTTATTTTAATAGCTTGTCACTTATGAAAAAGAATACGTAACATGTCAACCTGTGTTCTGATTTCCTTACCTCAGAAATAGATATAACCTATTACATGTTATAATTGGAGATAGCAAACCTCTACTGAAAGTTATTAAGTCTCAACAGTTACGATTATTACATTTTCTGAATAGTTACTGATGGACTACTGTTTTTCGCATGTCTGTATTTATTATTTTTATTTTGCAACCTTTGTTACATGTATACAATGACACTCATCTCTACCTTTTTTCTACCTCTGATGATCCTTTAAACACTTCTTTCCATCCAGTAAATAATTTACCATTGTTCCTTTAAAAGGACACAGAGACTAGCACAGTATTTTAATTAATGATATGGTGGTCTCTCCTTTTTACTGGAGCACAGAATTGTAATCTGTTATGGTTTCACCCCATAGGTAGGTAGGCAGGTAAGCCCCACAATGCTGCTCTCTTACTCCTCCATCAATGGAGGGGAGAGAATTGGAAGGGTAAAAGTGAGAAAACTGGTGGGTTGAGATAAAGACAGTTTAATAGGTAAAGCAAAAGCTGTGCACATAAGCAAAGCAAAACAAGGAATTCATTCACTCCTTCCCGTCGGCAGGCAGATGTTCAGCCATCTCCAGGAAAGCAGGGCTCCATCATGCGTAACGGTTTCTTGAGAAGACAAATGCCATCACTCTGAATGTCCCCCCTTCCTTCTTCTTCCCCCAGCTTTATATGCGGAGCATGACGTCATATGGTATGGAATACCCCTTTGGTCAGTTGGGGTCAGCTGTCCTGGCTGTGTCCCCTATCAACTCATTGTGCACCCCCAGCCTCCTCACTGGTGGGTGGGTGGGGTGAGGAGCAGAAACAGCCTTGACCCTGTGTAAGCACTGCTCAGCAATGACTAAAACATCCCTGTATTATCCACATTGTTTTAATTTTCCACAAATTCAAAACATAGCCCCATATTAGCTACTATGAAGAAAATTACCTCTATACCACCCAAAACCAATCTGTAATGAAATAAAATTCAGGAAGTTGGTTACACTGAATTTCATGTAAAAATTCCAGGCTCTTGACTTTTGGACTTTTAACTCCATGCAGGAACAGCTATACAGGATGAGACCAAAGCTTTGTCTAGCCCAGTAAACTGTAGGAAAATGACTCAATGACACAGACATAGAAATAAGGCAAACTTACTGTGAAATCTTCACAGCTTCCAGGAACCTTCGATGCAGAGATATTTCATCAGAATTTGTCCTTAAAATTTGCTACATATGAAAGGCCAAAATATACATAAATATTTTTATAATATTATCCATAATAAGGGATGAATGTCTGAAGAGAGAGTGGAAATCATTATTGCCTAAAAATAGATCTTCTGCATTATATCTTCAATATTTTGCACCTCAAGACCACATAACAGCATGTGAAGATGTCATTTGAATGACAGCAATTGCCTGAACATTACCATTAACACTGAACCCAGTTGCACAATCACAGCCCAATTCAACACATATGCATTGCTATTTATCTCCATTCTATAGTTTCACCTGCTTTTTCCCTAGTATGAATAAATCATTAGAACAGATGGCAAAAGCTTACCAATAAAAGGCACTGTCATTCTCGGCATAAGCCCACCATACTCAGTCAACATATATTTGCTAAAGCAAAACAGCACTTCTATGTTTTTGGGACTGTATTTTGTTAGAATTGCTGATCATATTATTTTAACAATTAACCTAAAAGGGAAATATTCACTCATTCCATAGAACTAGATCCTTTCACTGCAATCTTTAGTTAATTACAGATGGCTTGTTCTGATTACATTTACTTCTTTGAAGGCTATGCACACACAAACCACACACGTACAATTTCATATCCTGCGGTGAGAGAACAGGATTCGTTGTAAAGCAGCCAGATTTTGAAGATGAAACATTACTGATATGTGGTGAGACTCTATTAGTCAAAGATCATACTGACGTATGATTGCTTATGAATCGGTTTAGCTGCAGCTCAGACTGGTAATCTTGCAATTGTTAAAACTTCTTGTCAGGCTAGCAAAGTCAAGAGTGAACTAAGATACTCTATGGATTTTTTTCCTTCTCTAAGTAATATCAATGGTGTAGCTTCACGATTGATCTAAGTAGTAATGACATAAGTTTTTCCATGAAATTTTCTTACTAGCACTCACAGTGTAACCACTCCTATAGTAGAAAAATGTACATATAAAAAGAAAATAAATATAAGGATAAGATAAACAAAAATAAGATTGAAATACCAGTCTTTGCTTTATCCCTAATACATCTCTGAACTGTCAGATTTCATTTCCGTCCTTTGTATCCTTTGTTTATGATTGCTGTTTCCCTCAGATTGTGTTAAGACACTAGCCTGGGGAATGTTTTTTTTTTAGAATCAATTTTCTGCTTACATATAAGTCCTCCTATGCCCCATTCAAGTCACCAGCTGAATATAATCCAGAAATCATAGCCTGTTAGCAAAGCAGTACATGCTGACCTTGTTTTATACTGATGTGCACCCTGTACAATAATGCCCTTTTCTACAATACTAACAGACAACTTGTAAGTCAAAACTATATGAATATCCCATAAGTAAAATGGCCAGGGTAAGTATCCTTAATCCTACCTTGCCATAATGAGAAAGGAATAAAAAATTTGCATAGCTTGCTTTCAGGTTCTTTTTAGATCTGATGTAGTGTGAATTTATGTAGAGGTGAAACGTTTGAGCTTTGTGATTTGCTGATTAATACATTCTAAAATAACTTGGTGCACCCATTAAGGGTTAACCACTCTGGGACCTCAAAACCTAGATCATATTCATTATTTCATTTTCTCCAAGTGACATAATTCTGAAATTTGTGAAAGGCATAAACAAATTTTGACTAGTATTAATGCCATTACTGAAAAAATTATAATCTTTCTGATAAGCCATAAATGGTTTAATGGAATTTTTAGAAGGCTTTTGAAGTGAATTTAGTGAAGATCAAAGTAAGATTTAACAGTCCTAGAGCCCAAACTGTGAAAAAAATAAAATAACCAAACCAAAACCCAAAACTAATTAGCACGTTGCATTAATCACAGACTGAGGCACTGTGTTTCCACAAGCCCCAGTATTATGATTCTACTAACTGAAGAGACATTGATACACTTGTAGGAGCCAAAAACGTATAAAAAAGAAGATAAGTATCCCCCATGCAGAGCAAACACTGATGAGGAAAATATCTTAGCAAAACAGTATAAAAATTGAAAGTCCTTCTGTTAATACATTAAATGGGCAGTAGTTATTTGTTACATCCACAGACGTTTTGCCACTTAATTGCTTCGCAGTTCAAAACCTGTTAAAGTATCTGAGTGCTACAGAAGGTTTAGTCTTAACACCAGTAAAGACCATTAAATTATAAAGTCTGTCCTCTTCTCTAACACAGGCAATGTAATTTAACCCAGTTACTCTTGCAGTGAATGCAACAGCTTGTATTGTTATGAAGCAAGACTTTTCCTTCAAGAGGTGAAGAATTTATCACTCCTAGTATCTGATCAATTATTAAGGTCTTATGTCATATTTCTGACTAGAATTACTCTGGATTTAAATTCCAGATATCGGCTCTCATTATGCTTTTTTTTTGCTAAATTAAAGAGTCTTTTGGTATTCATTATTTTCTCTCCATGTTTAAAGCATGACTCCAGGAAATATTGAAAAATGTGCTTGGCTAAATTGCATTAAGACTTTTAATACACTATAAATGTGGTTTAATGATAGTATAATCTTACACAAAATGCTTATGAGTACTGAACAATTACTTGCAGATATCCGACCAGTTAATTACCCATAATCATTTGGCTCATTTACTTACATAGTGATACTTGTGTTTTAAGCAGAAATATCAAAACACAAAAGATTAAATCTGCTTCTTCTAATAATTCAAATATCCACCTTTACCTGTGTGGAAGATTTTGGGATGGAATTCTATGAATGTAAAAAATAGGGATTTATATATAATGTACAGAATCTGGAATCAGGTTAGAAATAATACAAGAAAATTTGGGTTCATAAGGTCTAAGGGAAATCAAAACAGTGTAGTGAATATTCATTGATGTGAAAACATCTTTGATTTTCATCATTTTTGCTGTCATCAGAAGATGAGTTATAGGACTGTATCTATGCTTAAAATTGATTAAATGAGTAGTTGAAACAATCTGAGGCTAAATACCATATAAAGCATGCTGAATTTTATTTCAAATGCTCAGATTCTCACCGAAGGAAAGAACTACTGCAGAGTATTTTTAGTGTAAATTTCAGCTGACCACGGGCTATTTTCTGATGCCTTATAGCAAGTCATAAACTTTGACTGTGATCATCACATGTCCTGGGTTGAGTCTCTTAGCATGGTTTTCTTACTAAAATATGCATATATATGATCATAGTTACTGAGTGTTTGTGCTTCTGTGTGCGGCTCTGTTTAATTCATATTCATATGCCTGTTTCTTCTTCCCCCCATCCCATGATCAATATCTAGCAAACAAAACAGGTAAGTAAAAGTCTCAATGTTGCTAAGAACTCACAAATTTTGTCAAAATTGGAATTCCTTAGAGGAAAAGAGGAGAGAGGCTTTTCAGTGAACCTAATGAGAGACCCTATAGAAGAAATGTGTAGTGTGAGTTTCTTCTTGACTGGGCTTCAAATAATCCAATGGGTGCAATGATGTTACAAATGTTTCAGCAGCAAGAAGAGTTGTCAGTTTCAGTTAATGCCTCAGTAGAGATGCGTTAAGTTTGTACGGGATTCAAATCTGTGGGAAAATAGACTTCTGATTCTGCTGCTCAAAGAATAGCTACTTTTTCTTTGGAATTCCTTTTCACTCCTGGTGTGAATTTCTATTCTTAGGGATGAGTTATGTGGAGACAGAACTAGTTATGCCAGCATCAGGTTTACTAGTTGAACTCCTTCACACTTTAGCCACTACATTCTAGACTGACAGTAGTTTTTTCAGCTTTTCTTTTTATTTCCAAGGCAGCAAAAACTAAGAGAGCAAAGAGAATATGCATTGTGCAGTGTCTGGAGACTACAGCCATTGAGCTAGGAATCTCCTTTCAGTCCAGTTGTCCCTAGTGCTCATACAAGCAGTTGCACTGTGGAACACAGTATTTCAGTCCAGACTTGCGTTGCAAAGATGCATGGTTACTGATTCACTCTGACACAGACATATGTGGCATAAGGGCTATATCCCATACCTGCTGCACTTACAAGAGTTTAAATCAAACTATTCCACTCACCTTGGAGAAAATTATGATAAAATATTGTTTTATGGCAGAGTAAAGGATAATCAACTATTGAATTTAGATGCATAAGGATGCTTTCATTACAGTTTTCTTAAATGCTTCTTGTTGTTGCTGCTGGCTATTAACCTGACTCTGCACATACTGAAATTGGTCATCTTATTTAAATAGCTTGGGAGCCTGAGCCCAGGTAAGGTTCTCCAGAAAAAAAAAATATGTTGCTCATCTCTGCAAATGGCTGCTGACTATGAGGAGTTACAAAACTCTATTGTCTAGATAACATGCAGGCTAAACCTTGGTGTACTGAATTATTCATAACCAAACAGGACTCTCCGGAATGCTTTCATGTTTACAAACCAGACATTTTAGAATTAGCCCAAATCAACATCCGTGTGCTACACATAATGAGGCAAAACTGATGGTAGATGTTGATTAAGAGACCCCAAGTTGACTGTGAATATCAGAAGTGATTTTTTCAGCTGATTGGAGGAAAAGAACCAATGGCTTCAAGCACTTTTATCCGACTAGTCAGAAATGACTACCAAGATCATGGAAACAAACAGTTGAACTCACTCCTTGAGCCAGGAAAAGATGTTCAGCAAAAAATATCTGATGTAGTGGTAGTGACTTGTTCTTTCTTAGACATTTTTATTTTGCTTCATAAACTTTGGTAAGAATATGCTTTTTATAATTTATTTCACTGTAAGGCTCTCATTGGCACTACCAGCTGATCAATACTTGTGTTTCTCAAGCAATCCAAGAGCCATACTCCAAAATCAACTGACTTTTTTTTAAAATCATTTCTTTTTTAATGGAAACATACTGTTCACTATGTAAATTCTGGAGTGCAATTTCCCACCCAGAAGACAGCATAAAAATGGAATATAAGTATTGCTTATTATGCTGAGCCATATTCTGCCATCATTTCTTTGTATTCCTGTCTGTCCACCTCCTGCCTCTTATTTTTACATTTTAAAGATTTGTGTAGAATATGATTATATATTATATATGTTACTCATAAAAAGGCATATAACTTTCCTATTTTGAATGGCTATTTTAATACTCTTTTGTGAATAGATTGCATAAAAGCTTTTTTGTTTCACTGTATAAACATAAATACATGCAAAACCATAGCACAGAGCTCAATCCTTTCAATTAGTTTGATTCTTCTGTGTATAAAATCATAGAACTTATTCAGCTTTTGAATTTAAATAAAGATGCAAATATGACATAGACACAATTCACCACAGTAATGTAAGCAACTTATTTGAAAGTGGTCATAGACAGCTATAAAGTGTATGGAAATGTTAAATGAAATAAGTTTCAGTAGATTTCTCTTTTTGTTATCATCTCTGACTGATGTAGAAAGTTCACTGACAAAAAGTGAGGGCAGAGGGAGAATTTCACGCATGATGAAATACATGGTTTGATGAACAGGTTCAAAGAAAGCATCTCATATAACATGAATACACAAGAAAGAAAGCAAATAATTTTTTGAGGAAAGAATAGTCCTGACCAAAAAAGGAGAAAGTAACTTTAGCATTGGTAGGAGGAATGTAAAAAGAAGTTGCAAATCTGCTGGGTATAATGATCTGGATATAAAATCAATGTATTTAAGTATGAAGAAAAGCAATTGTGAACTTCTACGGTTTTTCTTGCAGTTTTGGGTTTTGGGTTTTGTTGTTTTTTCTTTTTTCAGTGTTGCAGTCATGAATCCTTTCAGAGGACTACCTTTACCTGCTTTTGAAATGAAAAATAGAGGTTCCTGTTTCTACCAGTAAATATCTACTATGTTCGTAGGGATAAATTTGTGCAAAAGCATAAAGAAAACAGCTAATAGGAAAAACCTTTCAAACAGTGCTGTTTCACATTCTCCTTTGATTTTGGAATCTGGAATAAAAGAGGTTTTTCTCTTTTTTTCAGCACCCTATCAGCAGGATATCCAGATGCTGTGTGTTACCTAGATGTCATGAAAGTACCCACTGCCATGAAAGTATCTGACATCGCACATTCAAAAGTACATAGATCAAAACACTGGAAGATTAGCATACACATTAATGAAATTTATGACTGACAAAAATGTCAGTAAAAGTCCAAAGATTAAAACTAATTATATCATTAGTGCAATGCAGTTAACTCCCCCTCCCTGGCCCAAGATAAAAGTCCTATTGTAATGGAAACCTATTTCAGAAACACTGTCAAAGGGGCTCTCCTCTATGTCAGTCTCTCATCTTCTCTTACAGATCACCTTTTCTAGCCTGGTTTACACTTTTATAGATGAGAAAGCAAAGTTTTGGTCCTTTGTTTTCTTGCTTTTTCAAAACACAAACTCTGTACTGTTACATAATTTTTAAAAACTTATTTTGCCTGTTTCTGCACCTATTAAAGTCCACCTTTGCACTCCATTTCATTAAAAATGTAGTATTTTAAAGTATACATAATGGGAAAAAGGAGCCAGTAATCATAGGTTTTCATTTTCTGGTAGGAGTTTATTTCCATTAAGGCTTTTCCTTTTCACTTTGCTTACGTTTCTCTCAAGTGCTTCCATCTAGCTTATGTGTGCTCTAGATTCCAGCCAATCTGTTTTCCAGTATTTATTAAGTCATCTTTCCTATGCCACTTTTTTTTTTTAATTACTCCACATCTCCATAACTTAAATAAATGAAAGTTATATTAATAGCATATTATCCAAATGCAAAAACATTGTCAGTGGTAAATAAAATTCGAGGGGTGTTGCCTGGAAGAATGTTAAGTTATAAGAGGAGGTGTTCTATCTAGGGACTAAAACTTTTCAAAGTTAAGCTTTTAACTCTTAGTAAAATATCAGCAGCAATTAACCATTCAACATGGCTCCATGAATACCTTTGAAAGGACTTTTCATGAGTTTGTTTCAGTTCTTTTTAAAATATATCAGACATTTTTACACCTCAGAACAGTGGCAGAAGTAATAAAATTTTGGACTTCTCATGGCTGTTAAGCCAGATCTTAAGGTTACTGCATAATGCAAGGTATTTTTGTTACAATACAGATTTAATATACACAAAATGTTAATCTATCTTCAATTTAATTTGTGAATGCCATTTGATACTAGTTTGTTGTTATTTTTCTTACTTTATTTACTATATTACTTAGTTCTGAATTATGATATTTTTCACCAAGAATAATGTAAACTACAATTTCTCAATATACAAAGCATGTCAAAATAATTTTCTAAATAGGGGTGCATATTTTTTATGTGCAGTTTCATCCATCAACACTTACAAAAAGGATTTTGTTCAATTCTGGAAATACAAGAGAACCATATACTGAACAACATGAAAAATTACACTGAAACAAAGAGCCTACTTGTGTTTAAGCATATTTAAATTCAATTCAGTTCAATTAAACTGAATTGAAATAGGGCAGAACACAATTATGAAACCTCCTAGATATGTCAAGTCCTTTCCTCTCTGTTTTTATTCAGTTGTTTGCTTGTTTAGGTCTTTAGAACTCTTAGGCAGCCACAGACAAAAAGCCCATTTTAGGTAACAAGAAAGAATAAAGTGTAAGAACCGGTATCTTGAATTGATATCTTTAAAATAAAGATTCCTGATAAAAGTAAATTTCCTGCATATATAAAATTGTTTCTTTTAAAGGTTAGCTTTGATATTAATTGAGATTTTAACCTGCTGCATGTATGCTTTATAGTGTCACATCGTTTTATTTTCAGGAGAGACAGAGATTCCTACTTCAGAAGACTCAAGAGATTTGACTGAGATACTGAGACTAATAAGGTGAATGTGGGTTACCATCATTTACGCTGTTGCCTGTAAGTCCAGGCATCAATAAGTAATTTTTTTTATTCAGTTTGGGAAAAAAAAACCAAAATGCAGAAGAAAAATGAATGACAAAAGCTCATCGTTTTTCATGAAAATAAAGTTTTGACTTCTAACCAGGAACAGAATGACATGTTGTGATTGATAATGACTGATGAGAGACTGAGACGTACTCCAAAATTAGACCAGAGGCCATATATCATGAGTATGGAATATCTGAGCATTTTTGGCAAGTTCAAGTGAATTAATAAACATAAAGTTCTTGCCATAAACTGGCATTAATTAGCAGAGCACCAATGAGTTTAATAATGTTTTTCTGATTTAACCCATCTGAAGACCCGAATGAGGGTTTTGCACGTTGCAAGTACGTTAAAGTGCTATGTTCAATTTCTTTATTTTAGCAAAATTTCTTAAAATTACAGTCATCACAAAGAACTGGGAACTTACTCAAATTTATCCAGAACTGCAATTAAGAACCATTACTACATGCTAGCCATTCACCAAAGCATATCTTCAAAGATGCAGTTTTAACATGAAAATATCAAAATGAAAGAATTTCTCAATTTTGTTACCACAGGTATGACCACAGCAATTTGAAGCACTGACACATACTTCCATAAATCCTGAATTAAAGGTTCAGAAATTTAGTCCATTTTTAGGTAATAAATATTTCAAACATAGATCTATAATTATTACATACTTTATCCTTTACATACTATGGAACTCTTTTATTATATTGAGGTGAAACTTTTATCTGCTAAATGGGAAGGATATATTTAAAAGCACCAATGTGTCAGTTACTTAATGGAAACTTATTTTTTAATAAGCTTGTTATGTGTGTGTGGAAGGTATATAGAAGGTAGAGTCATCATAAGGACAGGTTTTGGGAGGGGGAGTATCTTCTCTCAGCATGCTCCAGTTCAGTTCAGCTGAACATAATCAAAACTGAACTGAGATTTCTTCCAGAACCTTCTTTATTTTCAGGTACTGTTGTCCTCCTTGCCATTAAAATACAGATACTGCAATACACAAGGCTGGGGAAACCCTTAAAGTTCATCTAGTGTACTATCCTTTCCATAATCTCTATTTCACTTACTTTCATCTTACTTTAAATATCAAGCATTTACCCACTGCAGTGTTCTAAATCTGCTCTTTAGTCTCATCACCTGAAAGCAATGTGTTTCTTTCTTGTCCCAAGTGCCTACTTACTTTGACATGTCTGTCTTTACAAAGGAGATATTTTTTCAACTTTGCTTCCTTTTATATTAGCACATAATAATAATACCAACTTTGCTTTCCCTTATATTAGCATATAATAATAACAGACAATTACAGATATTAACACATTCAAAACACTCGCAAGAAGTTAAGTACTATAATATCACCAAGGATGAAAGGAAGGAAGAACTGAAGTAGAGAGAAGAGCAATCGGTCATATGGATTTTCACATCACTGGAAGATGTAAGATACTACAGTTGTGAAGATAATATAAGAACATGGAAGAATAAAACAGACTTTCTAGTTCTGCTCTATTATTAAGTATAACTTTGGGGACCGATTTGTCAACTTCTCTTTAAAACATTTCCATGCTGTTTCTATTACACTGAATATTTCCTTCGAATTGATCTATGCTATTGTAGTTTTCCTTTAAATCCCCTTTCATTTCTTGTCTTAGAAAACTGATAGTTACCATGACTTTAACAGTAGATATGCAGCCTAATGCACTGCAGACTGAAGTATATTAAAGACTTTCATTTGACCAATATGAGCTAGATTATGGGAGCATTTGTTTTCAAATAAAAATATCTGTGAAGGATTCAGAGATGTCAGGCTGAACAGTGGACAGTCCCATATAATTTGTTCAATACATTCCATTATTCGTTAGAGTTTCTGTTTTGTTTTCAGTTATTTGCCAGCCTTTGCAGTACTGAAATCAAGAAAGGAACGTCATCATTTAATGGATTCTATACTATGCCTTCAAGTTGTGTCCTTAGAAAGATACTTCAGCTTTTCAGCCTTGTACAGTTCAAAACTTTGCATTAAACTTTTAAATCAAAAGTCATATTTCATCTGCGATTTCAGTTAGAAAAGTACAGTTTCCACCAACAATGCTTTTATTACAGAATTAGAAATTACACTTGATTTTGTTTTATATCTTAATAGAATATTTATGAGAGAAGGATGGTATATACAAAAATACAACTTTGAAAGCTAGTCATATTATGATCAATGTGTTAGCCCCTCCAGAAAGTATGCCTTCTCTGGGCCTTCCCTCAATCATCCTGTGGAAATTCTTGATTTTGTCTTCTGACTCTAGAAGACACCTGGCTAATTTATATTCCTCAAATAGATGCTTAATATCAAATGTTAACAAAGAAATGAATAGAGAAAAAACAAAAGTGCTAATACAAGAAAAGAACCTGTGCTCCATTGAGTAGAATGCCAAATAAATTCCTTCAGAAAAAAGATAATAGTGAAGGTTTGCCATATACCGTAACAGACACTTGAAATATCCCGTGTGATAAAAAAACCCCACCACAATTAAAACCAGTAAATGTAACAAAGGTATCAGGGTATGGTCACTTTCAGTTTAATAATTTAAGAAAAAAATGTGTGGACAAATGCCTAGAAAATGACTGCAGAGTATAGCAGAGTATATACTAATTCTTAAGATATGTCTAAAATCAAGTAGAAGGGTTTTGTGGTGGAGTTATTAAAACCATATTTTTTTTCTCTAATTACTCTTGTGCATTCACTGAACATTAATTTGCTTATATCAAGAAAAAGAAATAGAGGCTGGTTATCTACCAATGAAACATTAAGAATAGTGAATAATACAAATACAAAAAGAAGAAAGGGACAGAAAACCAATTACAAGACAACACCTCTTGCAAGGGTTCAGGGACTATCTCTTTAGCCTCTTCTGAGGACCAGACTGAAGAAAGAGTGCATACACGGATTCTCTGAGTGAAGGAAAACCTCTTCTCATAAGAGATGCTAGAGATGATTGTTCAGTGTTTCCAAGTGTCTATTTCAATACAATGAATTTGAAAATTTATATCAACTAGAAATTCAGGCACACTGCCTTTTATCAGATGCCCTTGGTCTGGTAATGAATGCTCTTCTCAAATACTGATTAACTTCTTCCTTTTTGACCTGCTCTTAGATCTGGCTAATAAGGAGGGCTTATGGCCCATCACCATTTAGGGCTTATTACAAAGGTCAGTTGAACGCCTTGAGTTGAAGGATTCTCTTTATTAATTCCTTGCCAAGGAAAATCTTTGAGTAATTTTGACCACCAGAAACACTTTTTCAATAAGGTAGCTATCAGAGCTGTATACACTGACAGCTTGTACTAGCCTGTGCCTCATATTAAGATAGACTACTTGCTGCCTGCAAATATGACATTGCTAAAACTGAAAAATCAATAATTTTCTATGCCTACAGAAGCTTTCTAGAACCTTTTGTTCCTATGGAATACAGGGAATAAAAATCCAGGGGAAAGAATAAGGAATCAACAAAATAATTCTGTAGACTTAAATTGTGATTTTAGATTATTTTTGTCAGTGCAATTAACAGGAGGGGACAATGTCCCCAGTCTTCACAGTGTCCTTTTTCTATGGTCTACATATTGCAGTCTCCAGGGCAGGTGTTACTAGCTCTTATGGAGATGATCACACCTCTTTTTCCTCTGGGAGGGAAGATATTAATTTATCAAGTTTCTGCTGCATAGACATCTGTAAATAGCAACTTGTTCCTAAACTTCAGCTGAGCATAGAAAAGAATAAAATAAGATGTTACCTTGATTATCTCTAAAACTCTTCAGTACATTGCATTTTTTTTCTTCCCTATGTATGATTTAAAAGTTTTCTAGATGGTCCACACAACAGACTGTAAAACAAAAAAATGTAATTTCAGACTGCCAAATCCATCCAGTGAAGCTTGTCAATGCCTTGCTAAGCTCATCCTGAAGTAATCACAGACAGAAAGAGAAATTTGAATTACTTTTTAAGCAAAAAACATTTTCTTATTTAGCGTGAAATACACTGATCTGTATCTAGCTACCTATCTGTATGAACTATGTGGATTTAGTTATTCTATTTTTCACATATTCTAAACACAAAGCTTTTGATTTTATTAAATTAATAAGCACTGTTAAGCTGACCTTCACCACTTCGTATGCAAAGAATTGTCTTTTTATAATTGCCCTTTTTAAACACGGAAGATTATAAGTCTATGTTATTAATCTGCAGAAGATATAAAGAGCCTATCAACTTGGGAAGGCCTGGGGGAGACAGAATAAAACAAGGCACCTCACTACAAATCCTTTTGAAACTCCCAGGGCTTGGTCTCCAGACAGGCCATACTGCGAACACTGTTCAGTTATCGGTGCTGATGAATCGAAGAGCATGAATGTGTGATGCAAGATACAATTTTTTGCCACTGATCGCAGCAATTGATTTGCTGTAAATATGTTGGCTTGCTTTTTTTTTTTTCCCCCGTTTTGAACTCAGATTATTCATTGTTGTTTCAACATCAATAGACACATAAGAAAAAGAAGACAAACTGTAGTGACAGACTGTAACAGGAGAGCTAGCCAGATCTCTGTGGCAGAACTGCTGAGATATCAGCTACAGATCTAAAAGAGACAAACAACATGTGGAAACTATGGAAATAAAACAGTGGTGGACTTTGGGTGATGCCAGTTCTGTGAATGAGATAAGAGTCAAAGAAGCAGCTTCTGCATCAGGCTGGAGAGCATCAGGTTTCTAAAGATTTTTTAAAAAAACTAAAATTTACAGGCAACTGTAGATGGTAAATGTAGTTTAGACTCACATCATTAGAGGTTATGGGGGGAGATGGCTGATATACTGAACCAGTTTATATAGAAAAAATAAATCTGAGCTTGTTACAGTAGGATCTGAACTAGACACTGTGCAAAGTATTGATTATTCCAGAGTTAATAATTTATATAAAATTAATATAGTGACTATAAAAATTTTGTATGTTTGAAACTTTGAGGAGGTTGAGGAGGGAAAGTATCCAGGGGAAGATAGATCCAGTGGTCCTACCTACAAACAAAAGGGGAAAAAATGTACCAAAAATATTTATATATGAATGTAAGAAGTGAAAGCCCATGTGTGTATCAGTATTATTACTTTGAAGAGTCTAAGAAAATTCTAAGAAAAAATAAATCACAATAGGTGACTATTACCTGTGTTGCATACATGAAAGTTTATTTTTAACTCTGGGAATTATGGTATGTAAGTATTCATTTCTAGTTTAGAATACCTGCTCTGCTGCAACACTGGCACCTGCATGGTAGTTGTGAAAATAAACACAAAGAGGCTGCATCTTCCTTTCCTTTCACACAGTAGGGATAGGCAAAGCAGAAAAAATCAAGCAGAACATAATTTAGAGACAGTAAGGCAGATGTGTGGGGTTTCAAACTATTTTAGTGTACTGGAATACTACAGTGAAAGGTTGGATTTTCTTATTGTGATCTTTTTCCATTTCTACAAGCAACAGGAACAGAGAGAGAAAAAAATACAAAAAATTATAAAACAGTAGTTTTACCACCCCAGAAAGACAATTTCTTTCAAGAAAGAAAATTCCTGCTACCATGATGAGAAAGCTGACAAGTCTATCCTGGTTTTTCTTCTATTTTCAAGCATTTTATTTCATTGCATATTTTTTATGTAGAAGTTATGTAGCATATGCAGACTTAATGTCTTCGTTATCACTCAATATATGTTAAGAAACTAAAAATTAAAAGAAACCATTTTACCAGTTACATTAAAAATAAAGTAAGTAGACAAAACCACAAAGAGCTCTGCAGTTTAGCTTACTTAGGGAAACACCTCAGAAGGCTCTAGCAAATTTGATTAGATCTGAGTTTTAAGGATGCTCAAATGTCCTTTTAGTCCCTACTGGGTATCTAGTGAAGAGATGCAAATCAGAAAGTAAAATTCAAATTGTGGGTGAGATAGTGGCCAGCTACTCTGTTTCTGACTTTGTGTAGTGTGCCATAGTTGAAAGTTTATGGTTTTGCTTTAGAGTACAGTGACAGCTTAGGTAAGCATCTCCATTTTTCAGGACACCTGTTTATTAAAGAGATGAAAAATAAAATAAAATCTCTTATTTCTCTTATTTGTCTAGTCTCCTTAGGTAATATATGAGCAAGTAATCACTATTGCTATGGATGAACATGATAGCTATGACCAATAGGGTGCTGATTTTGGGCAGGATTTGCCATATATTTTGTTACAGTAGAGAAAAGCAAAACTGAAAACTGACTAAAATCTCATTAAAATCTCATAAATAAATAGAGATGGAGAGATGGATAGAAAGAAGGCAGTTTCAAATACTTTTTGATTATAGACAGGGTCAGATAAATTTTTGAACGAAAGGGAGAAGGTGGCTTTTACATTATAACTAAACAGTATCTCCCATAACTGTTTCAATTTGTCATATTCTTAATTTGCTGTATCACACGGTGTATCAACTACTTCCTACTGAACCTGGCAGTATTCTTGGAAAAGGAGAAGTGATATAGGCCAGAGAAATGGGAGGATTATAAGTGTTACATTTCTGTCATTCAGTTCCACAACAAGCCTCATGAGACAGTATTTCTGACAGCAAATCCTGTCAAAATACAACTCCTGAATAAATAACATGAAGGCTGTTCTGTGACATCTTTCCCAGGAAGAAATAAAATTCCCAATAAATTTAATTTACCCTTTGATTGCTTTATACAGTCATGATGTCCAGATGACCATGCAGATGGTGACTGCATTGGCAAAAAGTTGAAAGAATACTTGTAAAACTTAATCTCAAAACCCTCTCATAAAGAAAATTGCAGGCAGTTGGATAAGGTCATTAGCCTGTTACATAAATCAGAAAGAAATATTCTTTGTTAAGGTCAATCGATTAACAGTGGGCAGTAAAAAATCTACAGTTTCAAAGTTATTTTCCTTCTAGTTTATTATATTCATCGTAACTAAAATAGTTAGTCATAAAGCCAGATCTGTTCAGACTTGGGTTTATACTTCTTACCATAAAATATGTATTTCATGATTCACCTAAAGAGCCACAAAACTCACATAACTTCATATAAATTAGGCTAATATACATCACACTTTCATAAATTGTGAATTTCAGAGGGCCCATGACAGTTAAGGTTCAAAACCAACAGTTGGTGCTGCACCATGACCCACATGGGGAGCAGGGTTGTCTCACCACCCCAGAGCATAAGTGACCAAACCTGAACCCTCCCAGACAAATGTTTGTCTAACCTGTATTTGAAGTCCTTTATTCTGCCTTTCTTCAGTTTTAT
Organism: Phalacrocorax carbo; assembly: GCF_963921805.1. Lineage (NCBI taxonomy): Eukaryota > Metazoa > Chordata > Aves > Suliformes > Phalacrocoracidae > Phalacrocorax > Phalacrocorax carbo. The sequence goes on from NC_087513.1 coordinate 204,278,891, forward strand.
CCCCTCTAGACTGATCTGAGTTTTATCTTCTTTCACTGGATTTAAGTGCATTGGTGCCAAGATGGCGGCAGTGGGGGCTGCAAAGGCAGCCTCTGTGAGGAGGCATGGGGCTTGTCCCACGCTGGGCACAGACTCCAACAGACTCACCACAGGACACAGCTGAGCACATCAGCTAAGACTGGGGTGCCTCTGGAAAAATATGAATTTAAAAGCGCAAAACCGTCACACAGCAGTGAGAGGGAAATGAAAAAAATAAATGGTGTGGAGCAGAGATTCCCCTGCAGCTTGTGGAGAGGACAGCGGTGGAGTAGATACCCTCACTGCATCCTGTGGAGAACCGCACACCAGAGCAAGTGGGTATTTATTCCTTGAAGGAACTGTAGCCCATGGAGGAGCAGGGGAAAGGGGTGAGGAGAAGGAACTGTTACGGACTGATGGACTGACTGCAGGCCCCATTCCCCATGGCCCCACACCACTCAGAGCAGGGAGGAAGAGTCAGAGATGGAGTAACTTCGAGCCTGGGAAACAGGGGTGAGGGTGGCAGGAAGGTGTGCTATTGATTCGTCTTTGATTCTTACAATCCAAATCTATTTTAATTGGCAATAAATTAAATTTTCTCCAAGTCTAGAATGTGTTTCCCGTGATGGAAATTGATAAGGGATTTCCCTGCCTTCATCCTGACCCACAAGTTTTTCCACCTTATTTTCTCTCTCCCTGTCCCATTGAGGAGGGAGAGTGAGAAAGTAGCTGGGCGGGGATCTGGCAGCTTGCCAAGGACCACTGCCCACAGAATAAAAGATCAGAAAAGTGGGTGAGAAAAAAAAGAATCCCAAACCCCACAAGACGAAAATACTGCTTGATGCCTAGATTATGTCTTAATAATACATCGTTTGACAATTATGCATGTTCCAGGGAGACCTTATCAGAAGAAATATATGGTTTCATTTTGTGCCCCACTGATAATATCAATTTGTAAAGGTAGACTATGACTTCTGCTACATCTCCATCATTCCATAGTCCTGATACGATGTTACTATTACAAATCCATTGCTAAAGGTGCTAAAAGGACCAGCATACTTTGGCCTTTATCTGTGATGAAGAACTTGCTAAGAATGTTATTTGGTTGTCCAAATCTGTGCAGTTTTGGAGCTGCTAATTTTTTGAAGGCAAGCGAGCAAATTTTATATGGAAATTAAGGATTTCAGTGTCTACATAACTGTCCCATACCTTCCTTCCACATAATCAGCTTTCACAGCAAAACTGGACTTTGGAAAGGCAAAAACATCATTCAGATCCAATGTGAACGTTATGTTTTGAAAAGAAAAAAATAATTATAAACTGCATTTTCTTTTTTTTTTTCTTTTCAAAATAAAGTCTTACACTTGAGGTGTTTTCCTTATACATCTACACACACACGTGTGTGTATATATTCTATTTTTTAATACCAAACATGATCCAGGACCCAAGCTTTTATTCCTCAGCCGTCATAGCTAAGTTTCACAAGAGAATGCATTTGCACAGTTTCAAGAAGAACATTGTCAGAAATTAAAGCCTATGTAAGAATAAAACAAATTGCCCTGTGAGAGGTTCTATTCTAGATGCACAGGTCAGTTTTGACGTAGAATTTCCATTTAGGCCAGTGTAGGATTCAGGGCTGTATTGATCTTAATGGTTGCTGTGGGAAATGGCTTTAGGTTACAGAAATTGCTGTACAAATTTATTTTTGTTAGGGGTTTTTATTTTATTTTATTTTATTTATTTTATTTTTCAGATCAGTATTTTATTCTACTCTATTTAGTATTTCAAGAGGTGTGAAACTACTGGAGCTTTGTTCTAATGAGCTACATATCTTGTTCTAACAAACCGCAGTGACAACTCTCATCTCAGTCTTGTGAAAGAAGAAGAAACACCGTGCTGATGAAGATTTCTGTTTTCTCGATTACTGTCGACTCTTTTCCCTTTTACAAGTTTGTAAGGGAAAAATGCTTTTTTTTTCAAATTTTACTGTGTTGCAACGTAAGACCCAGTGACACTCTGCAATCAGAAGGCAGGGCTGTATGCTCAGTTAGAATGAACTGGTGTAACTCTAGTCAATTCACTAGACTGGCATAATTTCACATCAGATAAGAAACCTCAGCAATAGCCACTAAATTTGAAAACACAGTAGAAACCAGCCAAAGCATCACCGACCTGTTTTCCCTTAAAAAAACTGCAGATAGGAAACAAGTATTTTGGGTTAAAAAGGATTATTTTAATATAGTAATTTCCCTGAATGCAACTCATTAGACACACACAATTTATAATGACATTATGAAAATGTCTTCAATAAAGAAATAGACCACCACAGTGGATTAACACACTTGAATAAGAAATGTGCTGCTGCCTGCTGCACAGAACAATGGTTGGATTTGGTGTATGTGTCAGATCAAATCATAGTTACTAAAAGCATTTACTTTTCTGATATGAACAGAGCAGACAAAGAAACCTTCTGGGAGAAGATGTGTACCCCAAGGATAAATGGAGCTAGAGATTAAGACAACGAAGAGCAGGATACCGCTGAGCAGATGCTAGGTGATGGCAGGAATTAGGGACGCTCATGGCAGAAGTGCCTACCACCAGCTGCAACCACCCTAATCACTGTGAGACGGGGTGCAGAAACATGGGAAAATGTAAACAGGGGTGATCAGGAGTGAGAGATTAAAATGGTTGGCTGTGGTTGGCTGTATTGAAACACGTGTTTAGGAATGATTGTCAGATTTAGAGCAGCAAGAAATGATTGAAAGTCACTGAGAAATTTCCAACATTCTCTATTTTAAAAGGACAAAGGTCTGGATTCTTGGAAACACTGTGAAAGAATGATTTATAAAATGTTTCTTCACTGAATTATGAAGGTCTGTAGCAGGATGTACCATCAATGACTGTATCATTTCTCAGGCCATATCTTCCAAATCTCATGTCTAATATAAAGACAAGCCTCCTTATACTGGAATTTGTTTTGACAGTTCAACTATTCCTGCTTCAGTTTACACTTCAATTTAAGGTCAAAATCCAGTTTGATTTCTCTGTTATGAATAGCCACCCATAAATTACTCAATAAAACACAGAAGTTGCATCTTTAGATGAAGGTTTTCACCACTGAATTTTGCTGAGGAGCTTGAGACCAGGATCGGACCCTGGGTGTTCTATGGGCCATGAGCGTCTGTGGGAGTGAAGAAACATCCATCAGGAGACTCGCTCAGATGATTCCGACTTGTGCTGGTTTTGGCTGAGAAGGGGTTAATTCTCCTCACTGTGGGGGTCGGCTACCTTTCCAGCTTCCCGCGCTCTGCCGCGTGGCGGAGGTGGGGGGGCTGGGAGGGGCAGGGCCATGGTGGGGGCGGCTGACCCCGACTGGCCAATGGCAGGTTCATTCCATACCATGTGACACCATGACCAGTACATTAAGGGGAGGCAATTGCGGATTGGGAGCGGAGCGGCGTTGGGTCGGCGGGCGGCTGCAGCGCGGGCGGTTTGTTTCGGCGGTTCGTTTCCCCTCTCCCCTCCCTTCCCCCCTCCCCCGGGGCTTTGCGCCTCTCGTTGTTCTCCTTTACATTGCATTTCTGTTGTTCTTTCTTCTAATTTTAATTATTAAACTGTTCTTATCCCAACCCACGAGCGTTACCCTTCTGATTCTCTCCCCCATCTACCAGTGGGGGAGTGAGGGAGCGGCTGTGTGGGGCTGAGCTGCCGCTAAACCACGACAGTCTTTTTGGCACCCAGCATGGGGCTCCTTCAGCACGTGTCACCTCCTCCTCTGGTGATAATCCAAAATCTTTGCCTTCTGGCCAGTCCATAATCACTTCCAAGATTCCTGGGCGACTGGGGTTTCCTACTCGAGCCCGCTGGGTGATCAGTGCAACCCATTTACTCCACGTAGCATCAGTTACATGGTGTGTAGAGGGGATGTTTCCTTTGAACATCCAGCCCAGCACTGGCAGTCGGGGGCCAGGAGCAGCTGTGCCTCAGTACCAACCACTTCTGAAGCAGCTCGAACCCCTTCATATGCTGCCAAAATCTCTTTTTCAGTTGGAGTATAGCAGGCTTTGGACCCTCTGTTTCCCTGACTCCAAAACCCTAGGGGTCGACCTCGGGTCTCCCCATGTGCTTTCTGCCAGAGGCTCCAGGTAGGGCCATTCTCCCCGGCTGCAGTGTAGAGCACATTTTTTACATCTTGTCCTGCCCGGACTGGCCCAAGAGCTACTGCATGGACTATTTCCCGTTTAATCTCTTCAAAGGCTTGTCGTTGCCCAGGGCCCAATTTGAAATCATTCTTTTTCCGGGTCACTTGATAGAGAGGGCGCATGATCAGACTGTAATTTGGAATATGCATTCTCCAAAAACCCACAACGCCCAAGAAAGCTTGTGTTTCCTTTTTGCTAGTTGGTGGAGACATGGCTGCTATTTTGTTGATCACATCCATGGGGATCTGACGACGACCATCTTGCCATTTGATTCCTAAGAACTGGATTTCTCATTCGGGTCCCTTCACCTTACTTTGTTTTATGGCAAAACCAGCTTTCAGAAGGATTTGGACTATTTTCTCTCCTTTCTCAAAAACTTCTTCTGCTGTGTTGCCCCACACAATGATGTCATCGATGTATTGAAGGTGTTCTGGAGCTTCTCCCTGTTCCAGTACAGTCTGAATCAGTCCATGGCAAATGGTAGGACTGTGTTTCCACCCATGGGACAGTCAATTCCAGGTATACTGGACGCCCCTCCATGTGAAAGCAAACTGTGGCGTGCACTCTGCTGCCAGAGGGATTGAGAAGAATGCATTCGCGATATCAATTGTGGCACACCACTTGGCTGCCTTTGACTCCAGTTCATATTGAAGTTGTAGCATGACTGTCACAGCAGCACTCAACAGTGGAGTGACTTTGTTCAGGCCACAATAGTCTACTGTTAGCCTCCACTCTCCATTAGACTTCCGCACTGGCCATATGGGACTGTTAAAGGGTGAGTGGGTCTTACTGATGACTCCTTGGCTCCTCAGTTGGTGAATGAGCTCATGGATGGGAATCAGGGAGTCTTGGTTGGTGCGATATTGCCGCCGGTGCACTGTTGTGGTGGCGATTGGCACCTGTTGTTCTTTGACCTTCAGCAACCCCACAACAGAAGGGTCCTTCGAGAGGCCAGGCAAGGCAGACAGCTGTTCAGTTTCCTCTGTCTCCAAGGCAGCTACACCAAAAGCTTGCTTGTACCCTTTTGGGTCTTCTAAATACCCTCTCCTGAGGTAGTCTATGCCAAGGATGGAAGGACCCTCTGGTCCAGTCACAATGGAGCGCTTTTGCCACTCATTCCCAGTTAGGCTCACTTCGGCCTCCAATACAGTTAGCTCTTGGGATCCCCCTGTCACTCCAGCAATGCTGAGGGGTTCTGCCCCTATATAGTTTGATGGCATTAAGGTGCACTGTGCGCCGGTGTCCACTAAACCTTTATACTCCTGTGGGTCGGACGTGCCAGGCCATCGGATCCACACAGTCCTGTAAGCCCGGTTATCCCTTTCCTCCACCCGGCTGGAGGCAGGGCCCCTCTAGTCCCGATCATGGCAGTCACAACTCACTTCCTGTAAATGTGAATCAAGAGTCTCTCTATTAAGCTCAGAAATAAAATTAGCACTTCTACTCCGCTGTCTGGGGACTTGCTCACTGGAAATTGGAGAGGCAGCTTTCCTGGAGGAGCCTCCCTGAGTGATTGTTCTTCCTTGCAGTTCACACACTCATGCCTGTAGGGTCGAGGTAGGCTTGCCATCCCACCTCATCATGTCCTCTCCGTGGTCACACAGGTAGAACCATAGGGTGGCCCATGGTGTGTATCCTCTCCTTTGAGCCAAAGGATGCTTATTCCTAACAGCTGAGACACTACTCTGTAGAGGCAGAGAGAAGGACAGATCTTCTTTGAGTTGCTGGACCTCTTGGGGTAGTTTCTCCACAGCAGAGGCTAGCAAGGAAGAGATATTTGTTTTGTAACCCCGGAGTCTATCAATCACCTCCACCACCGTTGGTGTCTTGTCATCTCTCCAGGACATTACTGTCAATGAGCTTGCACAAGGATCGTGCACTCCATACAAACTTCTGCCACATGGGTCATGTGCACTCAGCTTCAGCTGGATCTTTGGATGACCGTTGATTGTCCAGGCCACCATAAATCACCTCAAGCACAGCTAATTCCCTTAGATACTGGATGCCTTTCTCCATAGTTGTCCATTTTCCTGGGCGATATGTAACATCTTCTTTAAAGGGATACCTTTCCTTCACTCCAGACAGGAGTCGCCTCCAGAGGCTGAGGGCTTGTGTCTTTTTCCCAATTGCTTTGTCAGCACCCCCTTCCCCAGAAAGGGATCCCAGTTGTTTGGCTTCTTTTCCCTCTAATTCCAGGCTACTGGCCCCATTATCCCAACATCGGAGCAGCCAGGTGGCAATGTGCTCACTCGAACAACGGTTGAAATCTTTTCGCATATCTCGCAACTCGCTCAAGGACAGGGATCGGGTGGTCTCTATTTCATTTATGACTTCTTTCTCCTCTCCTTGTGACAGCCCTGCTTTTTCATCATCCCATTCTAAACGAGTTGACATCCGCTTCCAAGATTTCATCTTGTGTATGGGGGCAACTGATACTGGTACAGGTTGATCCTCTGAGCCAGCTCCAGTACTTGTTGTGGGGGTTTGAGTGGCCACCGTGCCTGTCACTTTGCCTTTCAGTCCAAAGATCTTCTCTTCCCCTTGGGGGCACTGAATACTGTTGAGCAGGGCTCGGTATGCATGGGCCAGGCCCCAGCATATTGCAATTATCTGTGTCTCTCTGGAGTTCCCAGCATAACAACATACTTTCTCCAAATATTCTACTAGTTTTTCAGGATTCTGCATTTGTTCAGGGGTGAAACTCCAATACCACTGCCCTAGGTATTTGCCCATGCTATCCCACATGCCCTGCCACTCGTAACTATCAAGCCTTGGGGCAGATTTCTGGGTAATATTCTTAAGTTGCTTAGTCAAAACCAAAACAACATGCCCCGAAACTAACAATAAGTGCACTTTAACCACACAAGGATGTTCAAGATACAAAAAGTTTGTTGTAATAGAGGTAGAGACATCATAGAACAAAGTTGCAAAGATACTATTCTGTATTTCCTCCATATAAAGTCTCTCAGAGGAGGAGGTATAATTGCTAATTGCCTCAACAAGGTGGTATCCAAAGTACAGTAACGGTTTCAGCAAAAAACCCAAATACCAGATAAAGATGGAAATGAGTGTTTGTATAACAAATCTCGTAGGCAAAATGTTACTAATCATAGCAGAACCCAGCAGACTAAACAAACCAACACCGATCTTTAACACCAACTGCAAAAAGGACAACATGGTGCTGTGACCAGCAGCTGTTGTTATCTCCAACCCTTGAGCCCCACGTTGGGTGCTAAAAAGACTGTCGTGGTTTAGCGGCAGCTCAGCCCCACACAGTCGCTCCCTCACTCCCCCACTGGTAGATGGGGGAGAGAATCAGAAGGGTAACGCTCGTGGGTTGGGATAAGAACAGTTTAATAATTAAAATTAGAAGAAAGAACAACAGAAATGCAATGTAAAGGAGAACAACGAGAGGCGCAAAGCCCCGGGGGAGGGGGGAAGGGAGGGGAGAGGGGAAACGAACCGCCGAAACAAACCGCCCGCGCTGCAGCCGCCCGCCGACCCAACGCCGCTCCGCTCCCAATCCGCAATTGCCTCCCCTTAATGTACTGGTCATGGTGTCACATGGTATGGAATGAACCTGCCGTTGGCCAGTCGGGGTCAGCCGCCCCCATCACGGCCCTGCCCCTCCCAGCCCCCCCCCCCCCCCCGCCACGCGGCAGAGCGCGGGAAGCTGGAAAGGTAGCCGACCCCCACAGTGAGGAGAATTAACCCCTTCTCAGCCAAAACCAGCACACCACTACACAATTCTATGAAGATGCACCTTTTTTTCTACTCATTTACAGTGCAGCATTGGGCTTATTTGTGGGTCTACAGAGAAGGAGGGATGCCATTGCACTGTGCTGCCAATTAGCTGGGTGAATCCCACTGTGAGACAAACCTACGTGCAGTGTTCCTGCCATAGATCCTTTCAGCTTCAGCTCAGTAATCAGAAGTATATACAGCTACTTGAGATTTCCTACAGATCCTGAAACATCTCCAGTGTGTTGACATATGTCCCTTTCTGCATTTCTGATGGTGAAATTCAGATCTAACTTTAGGTGTTTATATGTAGGCATCTATATGTACAGTAGATGTCTGGGTCCCTAATACCAGCCAGGATAGCCTGAAGAGTAATTTAGCTCCTCTGCAAAAAGAGCCAGCATTGGTCAGCTAAGTGCTTAAGCATTTTTGCTTTGGGAATATTTCTGCTGGTCACCCTTGGACACCTGGTTTCACCTGAGACTCTAGTGAATCCCACCAGGCCTCCAGACAGCTCACTCAGCAGGCATTTGGGTGCAACTCCCTGCATCAGATCTGCCAGGCCCACAGTGGTCTGCAGTGGATATCTGGGTAGCCTGGGTGTGTCAAATGACAGTAGACACATCTGTGAGGGCACTCATGCTCTAGATTTGTGTTATTCCTAACACAGGGTAAACATATAACACACAGCAGGACATCACAGTTTAGGTATCTTGATTATTAACCAAATCACAGTCCTGGATCTAGGCACATCAGAAGCCAAGTAAGGATGAAATCCAATTGATGACAGCAGGAAAAGAAAATAAAGAATAAAGAGCAGTGATAAATTAAATCTTCAACTAGTCCTTCCTTTTAGGAATGTATCTATAATCAATTCATACTACACAGCCCATACTGAGTAGATACACCACTTTTAGATATTTTTCAGGAGGTGTCAGCGGGTCTAATTTTAAAAGGGCAGGTCAGACTGTAGTGGTACAGCTACGCTCTTATTTCCTCCATAAGAAGGTTAATAAGTTTTAAAAGGTAAGAAAAGAAAGAACAAGCTGTAACCTTTTATCCTTGTCTTTAATCTGACACTAACAAAAAAATGGGAAATGCAGCCTGCCACCTCCTCTCACATCACCACATACTGCTGTGTGCCTGGAGTTTCCAGAAAGCAGTATCAGTCGCAGACACATGCAGATGGGTGGACAGATGGTCCCAGGAGACAGACATACACACCAGTCCCCTCACACTGCACAGGAAATAGAAATTAACTCTCAGGAGAGCAATGACATGGAAAGAAAGAAAAAAAGATTGTTCTCCTGGGATTTGAATATCTATTGATACTGTCAGTGCTGTTAACAGTCCAGCAATTTGGACTGAAGTCCTACGTAGGGCAACTGCAGAGTTCTGCTGCTCCAGTGGTAGCATTACCAGCATGCTCCCACCTGTATCCTCTCATGAAAATTAACCCATCTGTGTGGTGACATAGGAGATAAGCACATTTATCCTGAGGAGACACCACTGCTGGGCTGGGAATGGGGAGAGGAGACATGATGTGGAGGAGAAAGAAGCTACTTTTCGTTGGCAAAATGATTGTTTCTGTAGGCCATTTGGTATATATCGGGACTAGAAGTTCTGGCAGGATGAAGCTTTCAGATACCAAAGAGAAAAAAAAAAAAAAAAAAGAAAGGCTCTTTAAATGGTTTAAGGATGGGAAAAGCTTTTTATGTTTAAAAGAGCTCCCTTTAAGTCAAACCATACTGCTGGTTACGGCAGGAGTCCTGGGATGGAGTAGAATGATTTTCTGGGGTTTGAAAGCAGGCATGATTTGCAGGCAAAGCAGCAAGGGGAGATCTAACTCACAGATAATTACTGCTTTTTATCAGTTTTTTTCCCCCGTCGAGTGATTTAAAAAAAATAGTGCCACAAATTTCAATGATTATTTTAGACAAATTCTAACCTTATTAAACCCTTAGTTAAATGGCAATTAAAGGACTATATACGGTAATGCAACCTGCTGACTGGACGCCTGCCCTGCCAACCCACACCTGGAAGAAAAAAAGCGTAGATACTGCTAGGCACATGGGGAAGTATTAGCAGACACATTTGTAGGGAAAAACATGAAGCTGTCTCCCACCATGCTTATCAGTACGTTCTCTACTTCTTGCCTATAAGAGAACAGTGGCTTGTTATTGCTCTCTACTGGATCTGAGCATATCTGTATTTATAAAAAAACAACTACAGGATGATTATACTCAGAGAAATGAAATGCAAAGATTCAGTTAGGACATTCCAGAAATATTCAGGAAATCTTACTATGTAGTACTTATTTGGCCTGTTTAACCTTCATTCATTTATACAAATGCTAGCTAAAATATAGAAAACTCCTTAATATGTGGGAGGAATTTATAAAATTATTTTAAGAAAAAATAGTTTCACACAACTACCTTCTTGTGACTTGTCTGTACTTACTCAGGAGGACAATGGAAAACAAAAGTCTATCTTACCCAAGCTTTTGACAATTTCATCTCTTCTGCTGAGAAAGATCCCAGCTGATTGACTGCAGTACAGAATTTGTGGAATATTTGAAATGATGCAGTTCCTACCAACACAGGTAAAAACAATTTTACTGCATGAACAAGATTAGAGTTAAGAAATTTTATTTTTAATTTCTATAATCATCTTGACTATTGTGAAAATCAGAAAGAGCAAATAAAATAATCATACTTGAGCTTTCACTTTTTCTAGAAATTTTCTAGAATTCCAGATGGGGATGAATGGGGCCAATGACAATCAGGTAAACAGGATGAGTTAACTGCTTAGAAAGACCAGATGATTCACTACAGTAGCTGAGAAGGTTTACATTTCTAAAAGCCTAGAAACAAAACACACCAGAGTTATAATTAAAAAATGTGGCTGATTCCTTTCATCAAAGCATAATATATATTTTATATCCCTGTCATTTATAACTAGACCTACAAAGTAAACTTAAAATATCAACCCATGCTTTCTCCTATAGCTTGCAGCATTATTTTACACAAGCACTGATTATGCTATTATGTACTAATAATCAGATAGATGACTATAAATAAGATTAGCTACTTTAGTTGCTTCTTAGCATCCTAAGATAAGAAATGAAATGAAATGAAATGAAATGAAATGAAATGAAATGAAATGAAATGAAATGAAATGAAACTGGGGGAAGGGATGCCATCCAGAGGGCTCTTGAGAGTCTTTCAAGGTGGGCCCATGAGAACCTCATAAAGTTCAGCAAGGCAAAGCACAAGGTCCTGCGCATGGGTCAGGGCAATCCCAAGCACAAATACAGGCTGGGGGCAGAATGGATTGAGAGCAGCCCTGAGGAGAAGGACTTGTGGGTGTTGATTGATGAGAAGCTCAACAAGATTCGGCAATGTGTGCTTGCAGCCCAGAAGACGAGCTGTATCCTTGGCTACATCAAAAGAAGTACGGCCAGAAGGTTGAGGGAGGTGATTCTCTACTCCACATTTGTGAGACCCCACCCGCAGTACTGTGTTCAGCTCTGGGGCCCACAACATAAGAATGACATGGACCTGTTGGATGGAGTCTAGAGGAGGGCCATGAAGACAATCAGATGGCTGGTGCACATCTGCTATGACAACAGGCTGAGAAAACTGGGGTTGTTCAGTGTGGAGAAGAGAAGGCTCCAGGGAGACCTTATAGCAGCCTTTCAGTACCTGAAGGGGGCCTATAAGAAAGCTGGAGAAGGAATTTTTACAAGTCTGTGTAGTGATATGACATGGGGTAATGGCTTTAAACTGAAAAAGGGTAAATTTAGATTAGATATAAGGAAGAAATTCTTCACTATGAGGGTGGTGAGGCACTGGAAGAGGTTGCCCAGAGAAGCTGTGGATGCTTCTTCCCTGGAAGTGTTCAAGGCCAGATTGGATGGGGTTTTGACCAACCTGGTCTAGTGGAAGATGTCCCTGTCCTGATCTTTAAAGGTCCCTTCCAACCAAAACCATTCTATGATTCTATGATTACCAATGTGATGTTCATGTCTAAAAATTTAATTACACAAAGCTATGGCCATCCTCAGGCACAATCTTGTGATTGAGCATACTTGAAGAAGGATTAACGTAAACATAAGCAAGCAATGCCATGAAAAGACAAGTATTGAGTTCTGTTTTTTTCTGTAATACAATCTGCACAAAAAAGATTCAATTCCTCCAGCAGTCCCTAATAAACTGACTGAAGTGTATTTCAGCAGGTAAACAATATAGCACAAGTTCTCAACTGTAAGAAAGAGTTTACTGATATTTTGAAGACATAACAAATGGTTTTTATTTCTGATTATATTTTCTCATTCCACTATCTGTATGTAATTGTTTTAAAAACTAACTTCATTACAAGCAGACATAGAAACAAATTAAAGGATTTATAACTGATAGCAAAAAGAGAACTCTAGTCTGGCAGAGCTTCCAGCCTCAGGTCTGAAGCCACTTCCAACAAGGCTCAAACTGTACAGAGCTCCTGGTACCCCTTCTCTCAGATTTGTTCTTCTTTCTAAGTCCTTCTATTTGTTTCCACATCCAGAAGCAGCCAGTGCCAGTTCTAGATGTACTTCAGCAGCATCCCTCTCCCCGTGCCACTACCTTTAAAGGTTTTTGAAAATACATGTATATTTTAGAAAATTATAGGTGTTATTTTTTTGTCCATATTGGGTTTACATAGCAATGTTTGGGTAGTGGGGGGGCTGCAGGGATGGCCTCTGTGAGAAGACACCAACACACCATGTCAGATACAGCTGGTTCCAGCCGGTGCCAGTGGGCCCACCACTGGCCAAAGCTGAGCTAATCAGTGACACTGGTAGTGCCTCTGTGATAACATATTTAAGAAAGAGTAAAAACTGCTGCACAGCAGCTGTGCGAGAGAGGAGTGAGAAAATGTGAAAGAAACAGCTCTGAAGACACCGACGTGAAGAAGTATGGGGAGGAGGTGCTCCAGGCACTGGAGCAGAGACTGTCCTGTAGCCAGTGGAGAAGACAATAGGGAAGCAGTTTGCACCCTTGCAGCCCTGGAGGGACCATATCAGACACCACTGAGAAAATATTGCAGTGGAAAGTACCACTCTACTTGTGCCACTTCTTACATTGCACTTCTGAACATTTATTGGCTACTGCTGGAGACAGCATACAGATGTACATGGACCTTAGGTGTAACACGATGTTCACTTTTGGTCTTATTCTACTAGGGAAAGTGAGTTCTCAGAAGTCTCAGAAGTCTTAGTGTTTTCAGAAATCTTAGACATATTAGACCTCAAACAGAAGTATAAGCTAAAGGTAGAAATTTTCATGCAAGTTTCTTTGGGATACACTGTGTGGAAGGATTGGGGAAAAGACTTTTCCTTAAGAACTGATAAAACAGTTATCTGCAAGTAAATTAGATCTAATTTTTGAAAGATGCCATTTGAATAATTTTTAAACTGTTTAATTAAGTGGTAACTCTGAAGTGCTCAACACCCTTAACACACTTTGATATCCACTATGAGAAGTAAAAGGACTCAGTACAGGCTCAGATCCAAATAGAAAAACACTTACTTGAAACAGTTTTTACACCAGAATATAGTAAAGACTTTTTATATGACTCTCTAGATTTTAATAGATGGACTTTAGAGAACTTAATGTAGCAGAATATTATAATAAAACAAGATGAGTACTAATACAAATGTACATTAACTCATTTACTAATGATCGACATCAGCCTTAGGGACAGCTGCCAGTGGTTTCACGTCCTTTCATCAAAAGGGAGACAGAGCCTATTTAAATGTTTTAATTGTTGGGAAAGAAATGGATTTGCTTTTATCCAATCAATATTACTTTGACCAAGAATCAATTAAACTGACATGGTTTCTTTTATTGAAATAAGCAGGGTCTTTAATTAAATTCCATTCTATAGTTTAAGCTAGGCATAGGAAGAGAAGGAGCATGTAAAGGCTACCTTTTATTTGGTGTGTATATTTGTGGGACAGTTTCAGGAGCAAACCATAAATTAAGCTGCAGACACACTAACACTTTACTTTATATCATACTATACATCAAAATAAAACCACAGGTATATACTGGTCCCCTCTATTACAACATATATTTCTATTTTGAATTAGCACAAAGTGGAATGCTCTGCATGATCTTTTATATTACAGTGACACAGTATGTAAAAGGGCATCCTTCTATTTCCTCAGAAATCATCGTTAGTACTAAACAGACTCTCTTTGCCTATTTCTTTAGAAGATCATTGCACAAAAATGAGACACTGCAGAATAACAATGGGTTCCATTTAATTGGTGCAACCCTTCCCCCTGCCTATCAGCAGCACAACTCAATATTCACTCTGAGGCAAAGGAGTTATTAAAGCATTTCAAGTGATATTTTCAAAGGGAATTTTCCTTTTAACTTATTACCTCTTCAAATCTGAATCACTGGGTGAAAAGGGAGGCCAAGGGGATGAAAAAATAGCTTAGTTCCTAGGAAATTATTGAAAATTATGTCACAAAATCAAACAGCGCTTTTGTATAAAACATCTTCAGAAGAGAAAATACACTTTAAGCGAAGGACCTAGAATGCACAGTCTTTCTGCAAACGGCAACACCTCAGCTCACTTAGCCTCGAGCTTCTATCATTTCAGTCTCCTGACTGTGGTGCTATTCCAGTTTATTTTCCTCAGGCTGCTTTGCTCACTAAGGCAAGTAATTAGAGTAGCAAATAATAGAGCCAGAGTCTCAAATTAACTTTCAATATTGCCATCTCATTGCCAGTGGCTAAAACAATGCTAACATTGGTAAATCTATATACCTTCCTGCTAAACAGCTATTAAAATAAATGATTTAGTAAAAATCATATTCAGCTTCCTTGTTCTAAAATATGCCCTTTTTTTTTTGTGCGAACTAAATAACACTAAATTATTAGCAGGTTCCTCTGGTTAAATATTATTCTTAACTGATCAGTGGTTCAGTCCACATGTGTTTCACCTACAGCACCTCTTATGTCATTAAGTGTCTCCAACTTCTGGCATGGCGGCAAGTTTTTTTCTTTCTATATATAATATACTATGTCATATATGCAAGTGTTTTAAACTGAACAAAAACATGTTTTTTAATTTCTGTTTCACAGTTGAGTCCAAACTTTCTTTTTTTTATTCTGCTTTACAACATCTACAAATTCTGAAATGTTGAAATTACCCACAGAGACATGACATTTACTGAACATACTTAAGTGATTGTGACAGCTGTGGGTAATTGTTCAAATTATGCTGGTATTTATGGCCCAGGTATAATCCTTCTTTACTTTCAAAACAACAAATAATCTTCTGGAAAAATATAAAGACAAAAAAAAACCCCAAAACCCCAAAACCCCAAAACAAACCAACCCTGCAAAAATGGGCTTCATGCTTACCACAGCTCCGTTCACAAAGTTATAGCACTGTAACACCGATGGGACTGGGTACAGTATTCATGCTGGATGGTAACACTAAACTTATGAAATTCCCTTTCATAAATTATTATTATTTCATAAATTATTTTTAAATTTTGGTACACTCCTGATTTTTTGCCATGGCTGTGAAAATAAAATTTTCTTTTGTGCCTCAGTAGTTTTGATACAGGTTTTCATGAAATTTGGAAATACTAAGCTTTTCAATGTCTTTCTATAACTATCTGCATGTGATGTAAGAGTAAAGCTCATGTTACCTACTTCTCGTTGGTGGTGAAGTTCAAACTGCTACTAAATCACAGTGATATAAGGGGCCATACTCTGCAAAATGTTCATGAACAGCTGCATAGACCCCACTGAGCTATTGACTTTCTGATGAAGAGTTAAATACTTTGTTGCTAATCATAATGGCCATGGCATTGGTTTTAAACCCAGAAGAAGTCACTACATAAAGTAGTCTTAATATATTTACAGAAGGAACAATCTGTCATGCCCTAAGCAGATTTGGTAAAATTCTGATCAGACTCTGAATGTTTGAACTGATAACTTGCCAGTTACTTCTCCAAGCAGTGGATAACAGCCACAGTGTAGGACCTCTTTATGTCTACAGCACCTTTGTGCTAACAGCAACGTAGCAGCTTCTTTAGTACCATTTGAAAGATTTTCTGATTTTCTGATTGATTTGCTGTACACAGACCACAAGTTGCTTTGGAAAACGTGGCATTTTAGGATTTATGCAGAACTGAACTGCTTTATAGTACTTTTATTAATTTTCTCAGGAGTGCACAAACACAACAGAATGTCTGTTCTAATAGGAGCCTGAGTGTTCTCCTGTGTGTCCCAATTTTAGGGGCTATTTTCTAGATAATAGACCAAAAGGAAATGTTGATGAGCATATATCATATAGCTCATGCTAGAGAAGATAAACTTTTTAACTGAAATGCCGAATTATTTAATCTTAAATGTTGTATAAAAATAATTCTACTCTGACAAAACTGCAACAAAGTGCTTAAAAATACTGAAGAAGCTGCTTCCCACATTTTTGGATTATTTTTTCTTTTTGAAGGAAATTTTTTTGAACATATAGTTCAAAGAATTATAGGAATTATAAGAATTAAAGACTGAATGAAGAAGTAAATATTTAATTTCTTAAAAGAACCCCACTGTTCTGATCATCTTGCCAAATATGTTTTCCGTAACTTTGCTTTATAGGAAAGGTAAAAATTGCATATAAGCATTATCTCAGAACAAAACATTTCAGAACTGTAGCTATTTTCACATAATTAACAACCTGTGTTCCAACATTTCTCTATTCCTTTAACATTATAGAAAATTGCTTCCTTCCTACAGCAATTTGTACTTATGTTGAATAATAAAAAAGTTTTAAAGCCTTATGAAATTTTATAGCAGCTAAATAAACATTTTCTTTTTCCTTCAAAGGTGTCAGTAAGATGTCAGTATCTTGGAGAAGGAAATTTCTTTGGTTTCCTTATATAGAAAGTTTGTAAGAGAATCTTTATCTTTTGCTACCTCCCTCTTCATCAACAACCTGCAATATCCGGTTTACGGTCTTTAGGCTCATATATTAAAGGACAGTTTTTTCCTACCACAGCCATAACACAGTTTTGTGGACAGTTCTGGGTTCTGGCTTTGACAGTAGTTTTCATTCCAAATTTCTTTTGAAAAGGAGGAAATGAACAACCAGCAAATTCAGCTCCACCAACTGTAGCTATTTTTTTAAAGGGTCAGGGCCACTGTCAGGACAGGACAAGTACAAGTGAATACAGATATATTTTTTCTCCTTGCATCTGTTTAATAACATCAGCTCTACAAAGAACTTTGCAAGGAATCATAGAACATAGAATAGTCTGGGTTGGGAGGGACCTTTAAAGGTCATCTGGTCCACCCACCCTGTAATGAGCAGGGACATCTATAACTAGATCAGGCTGCTCACACCCTGTCCAAAGGAAAAAGCCTTGTCTGGCTAGTACATGCTCTGTGATACTCCATTTAATTAACATCACGTTACACTTATTCTGAAGCAGTCATAATTTATTTCAGTAATTAGATGATCAAGATTTCATGCTTTTATTTGACTGCTACTTTCATTTCAGTAACTCACATTTAAATACATTGTCAGCCATAATAGACAGAGCTAGCCAGGGAGATGATAAACACGCTGTCACTATGGCATGGATGATATCACAGACTTTACAATGGTTATGTGGGCCAAGGCTCTGCACTTATGCATGAGAGAGATCTCAGAGAACTGGGGAATTGTGAAGGTCAGATTACCTGTCACGCAACCTGGGGCTAACAGGCAGTGATGCATGGGAATACAGGCCTTTGCAAAAAATTACCCACCACATATGTGTAACACAGCCTACTGCATGCACAGTTTTACCACATGCATGTGTTTTTCAAGTATAGACCTAGCAGTGGAGAAGCTTTCTTATTAACAGAACCTATTCTCACTTGATGTGGGCGTTGTCTAGAGCTGGTCACTGCTCATTCGTGCTTTCTGAGTTCTGTTCCCCAATTTATAATTTTTTTTTTCATGATTTAATTATTTTGGCAGATATCTATAAAGCTTCTAGAAAAATAAGCATACTTAATAGGGTTGAAGAAGGCATCAGCTTTCTTTCTGAGAAGGGAGGCTGTGGAATCAACCTAAAAACTTACAGATTCAAGGTTAACTAAGACCACAGAGTGCTGCTTCAACACAGTTGATGTCTTGAATATTTTGGACATGTGAAAAAAGATCAGGATTTAAGTGTTACAAGAAATTTAGCTGGTGAACCACTTATACCCTTTTTAAGGCTATTTTTTTTTTAGGATTTGAAGACACTTTTTTTTGGCTTTCTGTATTAACCACTTGGTGTATTTGACAGTGATTCTTAACTAGCAGTAGAATTTTCTATCATAAGTAACTGATACCGGGAAAGAATCTGTATCTGCATTCCCACAGATACAGCCTTTTTAAACTGTTTATAGTGTATCATTCCTGGAGCTAGCAAGGTTAGCCACAGATCTTCAGTTAGGAAAAGAGAGTTGCAGAATACCTTATTCAAATTAAAATAACAATCTAACACACACAAAACCCCCTCTATTTTATTTCCCTCCAGCATCAGCTAGAAAATAATCTGCTCACCACATTGCTGCCCGCTTAAGCACTAATTTCACATAGACCAAATCTTAAGTTTCCCCTTTTTCTCAGATACCATATGACATATGATTTTCCCCATCATTAGCACTGAGTTTGATAGCTTACTAGATTGCATCATGATGTTCATTTAATTGGATGATTACATATATGCCCCAGGCAAGTTACTATGCTAACATCTGATAATTTAGCAAACTGATCTGATTTTATTTATTTATTTTAATTCTGGCTGAAACATTTTCTACTTTCAATTTTCAAAGTGTAATACCTTTGTGAAAGCAGCCTAGATTCAGGACTTCGGAGTATTTGCGTTAGTGGTAATGAGGGATGCCTTGAGTCATGGGAAAACAACATTATTTTTTTTTTAATGTACATGCTTAACTGTTGCGCTAGGTCCCTACCTTTAAAAAGCCCAGCTTAAATATTTATGACATGCCATTGTTAATTTTGAATTGAGTAACAACTGATTATTTTTTTTAGAGAGATCTGCAAGATCTGCAGTCATGTTTCTATGCTGATTTGCAGGATTGCAGACATTCGTTCAGCTCTCCTGGCCCAAAGGGTTCAAAGTACACTAAAGTTTTTCAAATGAAAAATTAATTGAAATTATAACCAAGCTGTGGGGGATAGTCCAAATTGGGTTAATGCAGTTAGAAAATAGTGATTTAGGATGATGTGTTCAGAGCTTGTAATAAATAAGAATTTTCTGGATTTAAGTGGCATTTCCTTGTAAACGCTACAGGTCTCCACATCCAGACTGTGCCTGTACAACTTGTATTGAATCTGCCTTTTTACCTTTCAGGTCTCAAAACATAGGATACTCCAAAACAAGTCTAATGCTTGGCTGGTTTTCCACCCATCCCCACCTGCCCCCTGGTCCTTTTAGAAAGGAATTTCTAGAGTAAAGTCTGAAAGCAATGCAAGGAGTATAGATGTATAAAGAGACTTAATATCATGCCACAATGAGAAAAGAGTTATTGTGTCCACATTTCAAGTTGTGACATGAATGTTCTGTAAACACATTCTTTGACATGAGCAGAAATTTTCAGTAATATCAGTCAAAAATGAATCTAAAACCTTTTGGCTAGATGAAAAACTCCACTAACTCAGTCCCTATCAGGATAAAAAATATTGGATTGATAATATTAAGTTTTGTTTGATTTGAATAAATAATTATTTTGTGCCAATATATTCCTGCTTCCATAGATTTTTCACCTACGCTCTTCCTTATTTCATTTGATTATAATTCTTTCCCCATAGACAAACCAGTCTATGAGGCAAATATGCTTGACTGAATAGTATCGAATATTTATATAAGGTACAAATGGCTGGAGGGCAACTGCAATATTCAACAATTATATGTACAATACACTATGCCCCAGTGGGATTCTTGCTGAGAATGTGCTTTGCATTGTGTAGAAACAATCAAGGACAGAAAAGAGCCACAAATATTCACATTAGGCAGTTTAATGTTGGAGACTATTTCACAGGATAGGTTTAAAATAATAGATACCAGTGGAGTAAGAACTCTGGGAAGAACCCAAGACAGCTATTTCCTGAGGAACAGAAACCTTTCAGTGCAATTAATGGTATCTGTTACTTCTGCTTTACTGGTTCCATATTGTTTCATCTCCCCAGACCTGAAGGAGAAAAATAAAGCCTTTCTAGCCAGAATGGAAAAAAACCCTTTTTAGCTTAAGTCAATAATAGAAATCATGCTTATTCCAAGTTCCACTGTGGTTACTTGGCCCTCTGATATAGCATAAAAAAGCATTAAATAGCACATTTTCAAAGAACAACCTTGTATCTGGGCCATGCTGTGTGAAGCATCAAGGAAATTACAGAAATATTTTATCCACCTTAGTTAGAGAGCAAATTAATCCTTTGAAAAGGGCTTGTCTGGACTCTATTATTGCCATTATGAAAGGCACATTTAGTGAAAGAAATAAATTGGTTATTACTCGTACAGACTCAGTGTAAAACAGTTGCTAAACAGAAAACAAGTTCTGCAGAGGGTATTGGGTTGATGACCCCATTACAGCTAATGACCTTGAACACCATTCAGACTTAGTTTAATGCTCAAAAACCTGTCGGGCACAGCTCTGTTTTTTATTTAATTAACTCTCAACATTCTTATATGCCATAGTATAAAAGACAAGAATAAATATCTCAAGGCTGCTTAAATTTAAACAGTCTTCATTTATTTCAGTATCTTTTATGGACACTGGATTTAGAAATCTCAGATAAGATATTTGAAATATCCATATTAAATGGAATATTTAATTTTATGATGACACATAGAATTCACTTTGAAGGTACAGTGATTAGTTACAGTTCAATAAATATCCCAGCATCTTTGTATGATTAAGGTATGGTACCTGTGAACATTTCTCCTTGTTTGCTTGTAAATTCTCTTCTGCCTACCATCTATTTGTTCTTTTTAAAGATTTGTCTTCGCTGCAGTTTCAACTAAAAATTTTGCTCGAGAGTGCCCTAAATCTGGTGCCTGAACACACCCAAATATGCTAGCTTGAATTCCGTAATAGCTGCAATTTATGTTAGCTTGACTATCATGGGAGCTGGGCTGAATCTTTAGTGCTACAGTGAAAGGCAGAGGCTGAAATTACAATTCCTGGGGTGCCGGACCTAATAATTTTGTTCTGCTCATTCAGCCAAGTTCTACTCATGCAACTTGACTACATAGTGGAGCTGGCCAAGTAGCAGCCTAGATCTGGCCCGGGGGATGAGTTAACCTATGTCCCTGAAACAGAACAGCAAAATTTGCAGGTAGAAGTGGAAGAAGAGATCTGTCACAATTCCTACCCTGTTGAAATTGCACCCAAGGAAGAAGAAAAAGAAAGAGAAGAGATAGGATGTGGTAGGAGTGTCACAGGGCATGTCGCTGTATGGGAATCTCTGCAGGCCACTGGAGAATTATAGTGACATTTTCCCTGTGTGATTAAAAATAGGGGGACTAATTGTAGTGAGGGCAGGAGGGGAAGAAAGAAAATAAGTGCCGAGATAGACAATCTACTTAATCAGGGACTAGTGCAAGGAGCTGAAAGCCATTTGTTTCTTGCACATATTTCAATGATTGCATAAGGCCATAGAAAGCCTGTAGACAGATGGGTGGACTGAGGTAACTGTGGTCATTACTAAACTTTCTATAACATCACAAAGCGTTAGACTTCATCACTATTACGTTAATCTCCAAATGGAAAGTTGTGTTCCTTTAAAACAGCACAGTTGCCCCCGTCCCAATTGTACTGATAGTTACTGGTATAAGGAGGCTACAGAAACATACCTACAGGAAGATTCTGTAATAAACAGTCTTCTGTCAAATATTTATAAGTGCATGTTAAGGCTTTTACCATTAGGAAGAGGGCCAATGGGTGGGAATTGGTCTGGCTGGAACAAGATTGTAGAGAACATATATTAATGGTCTTCCTTTTTGTGTAGAGATGTTGGGGGAACTTAAAGGCAGATCGGGGCCTGGAATGAGGGCCAGGGACATAAAGAAATCAAGGAAATGTAATATGAACGTATGGGATATTAAAGTGTAGAAGTGGAAGATGCAGGAGGATAGGATGAAGGGGTAAGGAACAGTGTTAGAATGAACATTGTTATAGGAAGAACTATTTAATTGAGCTGTACAGCTCATCCTCCACTCAATAGCATTCAGTAACTCCACATCGTCCACTATGACTTTGTCTGGATTATAGTTTAGCTATACCATGGATGAAGAGGACAGCCCAAATAATTAAGCACAGATTATCTAGTATACCCCAGTGTATTTTTATTACTCTTAAGTAGCTAGCTTGGAAAAAACATCCGTCAAAAAAACTAAAAATGGCCAACAGTAATAGACAGCTATGTTTCACAGTGTAGTCAAACTCTCTTTCAGTTTTAAATATGAGCTGCTTAAATAAGATTAATTTAGCTGTAATTTACACCCACAGCATGACATAACCTTTTAAGATCTTTAATGCCATCTTCCACCAATGCGACAACTTGCATTACTTGTAAACAGGGCTCTTCCAAATCGAAGGAAGAAGTATTAAAAATAGCCATTTTTCCAGTTCAGGCAGATCCCCCTGCAAGACTCCACCAACAAACAACTTCCTGTGTTACTTGCATACAGTTAACATGGCTACAGTAAAAAAGTCCAAAATTCTTTTTCTTTACTCTTGACAGTAATCCATCTTAAACTGGTATGAGTGAGCTGGGACCTTAGGCTTGCAGCCGTATTAGTCTTATCTCTAAGCAAGACATACTAACTGAGCATACTAAATTAGCAGAAAGTTCAAGCTTTGTCTTATTCAAAGCAAATGATTAGTTCCACATTTTCTGTGAAATTTTTATGATGACAGTGAAATAGTGTCACAGGTAAGTACCATGTAGTGATGTTAGTTTGTACTGAGTTAACCTAAAGGAACACTATGAATTTAAGTGTCTCTTTTCTGTGTTACTTTAAAAAGTCTCCTATTGTTACATGCAACTTCTTATATTGCTAGTACTGCATGAGGTTGGAAAGGGAAAAATTCCCTATTCAGCTTTGCTGCAGACTGTACAAACTTCTTTTATTGAAGAGTTATTGTCAGTGCTGCCTTCCGTCTGTGGTTTTCTCTGTTTGTGTGCCTCTTTAAAAAGACAGAGAAACATATGAAAATGAAACACCAAAAGTCATATGACCTATCTGTCTGCTTATGGTTCCTGACTCTATTAGAGTCTGCATCTGGTAAGAGTCAACCTGAGGTCTGGCATAATTTTCATGGACTGTTTGTGCATTTTATATTAGATTACTGGGTAAAACAAGAGCTGCTGTGGAGACCAATGTTTTGGTCTGCTGGCTGCTGGCTGGCTGCCTTAACCACTTAGCTAGAGAGTCGAGTTTCCAGCTGTTTGTCCTTTTTTCCTCCAGGCTCTTCTGTTGCCTCTCATATGGAGGTTCAGGTTGAAGAAAAGATGAAGCATGTGCCTAAGCCTAGGAGTAATAAACTTCTAGAAACTATTATACCTTTCAGGGTAAGAAGTCCCAAGTCTTCTGCTTTGTAGTTTAGAGATTTTATCTTTGGACTTTAAGCAAAAAGTAAACAGTGATATCAATGCCTCCTCCTTATCTGGTACTTTTAAATAAAAATGATGGTGATACTGTATCAGATAGTGAACTTAATTATGCCAGTATGAGAGGCATATAAAACCTATCAAAGACATTTACATAAAGGCCTTGTAACAAATATGGCAACCATCAAAGGACTTAAAACCTAAGATATTAGTGAATGAGCTTTGAAGGAAGTATGGGCATAGTAGTTAACTTGACAGAGTCTTGGATTTCTACAGTAGCAGAACTTTAAGTAACTAACCAAATGCCATAGCAGAAATGTATAAGCTACAGAGTCTCAGTTACACAAATATTCTGTGGATTTTGTGTCTTGGACTTAATTGACAAAATCTTAAATAAATATGACTTACACTTCATATTTTTCTATAAGTCCCAGCCTTAAACTCTATGTCTGTATTGAAAACTTAGTCCTTTTGAGCTTTTCAGTTAGCTTTGGCTGGGCAGGTGTATCCCTGGACTAAATTTATAGCTGCGTTACTGTGTTTGGACTGCTTTCACCCATTTGTTGTGCTCAGGTGCCCTGGCATTACTGGAAAATATATAACCGTGTAGATGTCACAAGCCATCTAAGCTTCACATTGGTCTTCAAGATTTTAAGAATAAATTTGAACTTAATTACACCTGATTTGATTATCCAGGACTTAATATATAAACTACTTGGTGTAATTGTTCCAAGCGGATAAGAGAGAAGAACGGATAAGATCTTTTTGTGGAGGTAGAAAGAAAAAAATCTTTTCTAGATCAATTGCCAAGATAGTTCTGCAATCTTCTCAGAGACGTTCATGAAGAGGTATGAGTTCAGCCTATCTGTATGGTTAAAGCTCAGAAAGCAGTTTTTGTCAGCTGTTGGGGTAGTCCATTGAAGCTGGGAGTTCATCTTCAATAAATAAGACAAGCTGCCATGCTCAGATAGACCAGAGTTTTAGAACTGAAACATAACTTCGATGTTGCCTCTGTAGAATCAGGAATTACAGGTACACTCAGCTTTTTATTGATGGATGACCAGATTCTCCCTACAGACTTTTGGTTCATATATTTTAAACAAATAATATTTTGGAGCATTTGAATATATGGACACAAGTCAAATCCCTTGTCAGACATGTAGGACACAAATAAAGGCAACCTCAGCAGTTCAGTTCATAAGCCAATTCATACTCGTTAGAATCTTATCCTAAAATGCCATGAGGAGGTGTGTGATCAGAACTTCATTTGGAAAAAGTGTTAAGATGGAGCTGCCTACATGTTATTGAACAGTGGTGACACAACTGGTGTACAAAGTCCCTGAATATATCTCCAGGGTGACACAATAATAAAAAAGGTGGACTAGCAAATCTCCCCACTGTATTCACCTAGATCCTAAGACCTTGGTGCAAGTCTGTCCCCTGGTCTACTCCAGGGTTACCTTACAGCCACCTATGCAATCTCTCTGTGCTCGCTCTGCATTTTGACTGTGCTCTTTGCTTCTTCCTGCACATCTCACCTTGGACTTGAGAAGTCCCTGAAGCCACTTATGAATTTCCAAATGCTTTCAGGGAAGGAGCAATCCCTGCCTGCTCCAGTTGGGTTTCAACTGACCCTGGTAGCAGGCTGCTGCCTTCTCCACAGACCGCCCTCTCTTAATAGATCAAAATAGAGCATACTGTAGCACATACTAGGCAGCAAGCAAACAACTAAATCACTCACTGTAAACTAATACAGTGGCAGGTCTTCACTGGTCAGTGTTTATCCCACTACTCAAAAAGCAAGAAGATGCCCTCTGCAAATAAGCTGTGGCAGTAAGGAAAGTTTATTTGCTACCTTAGAAAGGCAGGGACAAACTCAGAGACCTTTGAAAGCTGAACTTCTAATCTCTAGACTCTCTAAAAGGGGATCCTTGTCCCCACAAATCTATAAATTTCCCAGCACACTAGAGGATCATCGCCTTTAAGAAAGTTTCTTACTGTGCAGATTTTTTGCAAAAAGGCATTTTGAGCTAAGTGTCACTAATTTTCTTCCCTCCCTCCCCTTTGTCTCTAGAGTCTCTCTGCCAACCCTTGACATTTACACATTCAAATGATGAATTTTCTCCTTTTTTTTTCTAAAACTGTGATGATTTTCTTACCTTCCAAATGACAAAATTTAGGAACAAATCATCCCCTCTTTGAATGTCTCTGCCTTTATCAAGTTGCAGTATAAGGTTATTTAAGTGTATGTCTTTGACTGTATTACTTAATACCAGAGCCATTATTATTTCCTTCCCTTTCAGCTGATGCACACATTCGGTCAATTGTGTGCCACATCCGCAAACATACCCTCAGCCTTATTTCCTTTCCTTTATATTTTCCACTCTTTGCTTGGGTAGTTAAACTTCCATTAATACCACTCAGGACATCTCAATATTTTTTTAAAAGTTCCATCATTTCACAGTCCAGTTGCTATCTGTGGCAAGATGACCTTCTACATAATATTCATAGAGCTATTTACCCTACAAAGATATAACCTCAGTCTATAACATCCCTTCACTCTTAATTTCATAAATAGATTTTGATAGCTGTCTCAAGTGCAGCTGCAAGTGCTTTTTCTTTGAAAGTTATTTTAAGAGTTGGTAGTTTTTGAATAAATTATAAGTGTTAGCAGATTTGGAATCCACATATCTATGCCTATTTTAGTCATGTATAAGAAGCCAACACTTGTTACAGGGAGTATTAAAATACAATGCTTAATCTAAATTTCATTACAGTTTGGAACAAATGAGATCTGGGTTTTGTAAGCAGCTGTAATTTATTAAACCAAAGGCAGATATTAACATCTACTCTGTTCCTGGTGATGAAATGGTATTTATTGAATAATAAATAGTAGGAGTACAGCTGAATTCCTGTTCCCTTCAGTAAATTTATGTTACACATGCAGCTATAACACAAGGCAAACCCATTCAGCTAATTGCTGATGTGTCATAAATGCAAGAGGACAGATAAAACTAGAGTCTATAAACATTTTTGGTGACAACTGACAAGATGTAAGCCTGCTGTTAAGTTGGGTTTTTTTGTTAAATACTTCTTTCTTGTAGTTCATCTTCAAAAATACGATACCTTCTTACCCTTTAATGTGAATATACTAGGTTTATTTGTCAAAGTAGATTTTATTTAAGCCCATATTTTTACATTTTTTTCTGTGAATGACTCATATTGGGGTTTTGCTGAATATCATACATTTATATATAGGATCTTTATGATTCCTACAGTAGAACTTACCTGTCCTTAAACAGCTGCTCATACTAGCTGTGTTATATAGCTCATCTCCATTTCAAGTGTGTACTCTTTATCTCTTCTCCCCAGGAAAGTACTTTACATTTTTATATGCCTAACTTTCTCCTTTTTCTGGTGCAATGACATTCATATGCTTTTCCCCTTAAATTTAAATTTAAACTTCTCTTTACTTCTTCTGTTTGTCTTAATAATAATAATTGACCCATACCTCCTTCTCACATATCCTAAAGTGCTTTTGTCTTGCCTGGCATGTGACAATACAAGCAACTGAGTTTCTCTTACTATATCTGGCTTTGAAGGCAATAAATAGAATACACAGAACAATTACTTCAGGTAGAGTTTCTTGGCATGTTTTTGTTGTTATTTTTCATTTAAGTGTGTTCTAACCTTTATTCTCTGTGTTCAGTTCAAAACTTAAAACATTTTTGATAAATTAAGTAGCAGCATAATTAATTACCTTTCTTTGTTTCCTTGCTTTATTCAGTCCATGTAAGTGGTAGCATTTGTAAGTTCTGGTAGGGCAAACATCTTACCAATATTTATATATATACATGACAACATCATTCTAATTTACGTGAATGAATTATTTATAATTTATTATTAAAAATGTAGGCACCAAAATTTAATTCCATACACTTTCAAAGCCCATGATCCATCTTTTAGCATGTTTTCTGTTGGTTCCTGCAGTTAATCCCCTGAAGGTGAATAGCAGTTCTTGGTACAGCTCTGATTTCAATTAAAATGACTGGTTCTTTCTCCAGTGAATAGACCTGCTGTTGTCACTGGAAGTACTGCATGAATTTTCTTTGGATAATCTTTCAAAAATATGCATCATTCCCTTTACTTCAGTTTCACCCCTGGAGGGAATTGGGCACCTCTAGAGGTACTCCAGTTAGGGAGGCAGAACTAGAATTCTCTCCTATTAATTATTATAAAGTCCAGAGGAACTGCACTTCTAACTTAAGGATCTCTTCGAATAGCTCAAAGCTGATAGCTGAGCAGGATGAATCTCAGTCCGAAGTCCAAACACTGACATTGCTCACAAGCTGAAATCAGACAGTGCTCCCAGCAAAGTCTCTGCTGAAAAGCAGACATCTTCGGATGTATTAATGTGGAAGAAATAAATAAGGAATATGAAAACTCAGGCTTTCCTCCCTCCTCCACCCAGTAAATCCATACCCTCCTAACTCATTAGTGCTGTTATTTGTTCATAGTTTAACTCCCAGACCAGCCATAAAGTATACTGAGAGAAGGCTGTGCATTTTCAGCTCAAGTTGTTAAGACTAAACACATCAGAGAAATCTGAGCACTACATATCTGGCACTGTGTATTAAGGTGCTTAATATATGACTAAACTGTCCCAATTGTTTCCAACTAATATTTAGTTTTGGAAACTTCTGCTTTTATTTCAGATCTGAAGTAGAACACCTGTGCCTGAAGTTCCATTTAATTGTTTTAAACTAGACTGCCTGATGTAGTTTTACTACATCATACATATTACCTCCTTCTGCAAACATTGTTCTGTGTATGTGCTGAAACCACTACAGTTACAGCAAAGCATTGCTGAAGTGCTACAACAACTTCAGTTTGATTTCCTTTGCTCTTTCACCTTCAACATGTACAAGACCAAGTTAAGAGGAATGGACAGACAAGTTCATGTTTGGTGTACATTTTGACTTTCCTTCTGATTGCCTGATTTTCTTCTGAGAAGAAATAAACAACCATTGTATTAGATTTGTGTTAGGTAAAGTGGTTGTTGATTAATTTATCAGCAAGTATATATGCCAATATTTCCAAGTAACGCTGCTTTTCCTAGTTTTACAGTATCAATACTTTTAAATATAAGAAAATATTTTTTGCTCTATTAGCCAAAAAATTCAATATTGAGTCCTAAAGAAATAAATTGTGCACAATAGTATCTGCCTATCCTCCTCTGAATATATCAGGTATACCCCAGTTTATACAGGGGTAAAAATCTACCATCAATGTATTATTTTACTCAAATGGAAAGAGATTTTTTTCCCTTAAATTGCATTTGTATTATTTCTGTTATCACTCATGTTGTTATTTTTAAATTATCTGAAATTGTAAAATATCAACAATTGAACAAATGCTGTGATTCTGCTTAGTGTTAGTTATGTTCAGTTTGCACTTAGCTCATATAGATATCTTTCAGTTCCTTTAGGAAACAGGAAAGAAACAGTTTACAGCTGCAGTCAAATCAAATATCTACCATTTAATATTTCTGTGACTAGCCAAACAAGCACAATAAAAGATTTAATAATTTAGCATTCAACAAAATTTTTGTCTCTCTGCCTAAGTATGGCTGGGTTCTCTCTGTCTCTCTCACTTCCTTAACTTCATCACAGAATCACAGAATGGTAGGGGTTGGAAGTGACCTCGGGAGACCATCTTGTCCAACCCCAACTGCTCAACCAGTTCCAGGGGCAGTTTTCCCTCAGTTAATGTGTTCTGAGTAAGAAGAATCCTGTACAACCTCAGCAAATAGTGTCTGTTAGCCATTTATATTTCTGGAAATAGCCACAGTTTATTTGATAGTAGATAAAGTAAAGGTTCCTTTAAAAATCGTAGGATTCTAAATGCAGTCAGTGCATCAGGGGAGATTAGGAAGCCGTGTACATTTGGGGCATCAAATTGGGAAAAAAAAAAGTTTTTTTTTAAAAAAAAACCCCAACACCTTATGTTTCTTACTCCTCTATCCCAAAGACTTTCATCTTTCTATTCTGAAGTCCAGAACAACCAGGATACAATTAAATTTTGTGCTGAAAGACTTGCTGAAGAACGCATCTTTAAGAAATACCCTTAATTTTAAAAATTTTGCTACATTGGTAGTTATTACATAGTAAAATTATGAGTCTGGAAAAAATGCCAAGCAAGGCTTCTGGGTTTTTCATTTGTAATAGCTTTTTAATTACTAGAGACTGGAGTTTTCCCAGTAGTCCAGAAAAAATCAATTAAATCTAATAGAAAAGAGAGGAGAAGAGATTGAGCCTGTGTTTGAAGAATGAAGTGCCCTTGTAGCTTCCTAAAATTCTGAATTTGAAACAAGATTAGAGAGAGATTCATCTGACTGGCTACTTTCACGTACTGCCAAGCCTGGAACCTTTCCTCAAAGTGTGGTTAATGGAGCATTTTATTCTGTTCAGAAAAAATTTTTTAAAAAAGGCAAACAAACCCAAACTTATAAAATTCACTAAGAAAAATGTTTCCAAATATTATCAACATATTTTTAAGGCATGAGATGTTAATTAAAAAATAGAAATGTCTGCCTAAAAAAGTGTTTTGCAGACAGAGAATAAAACTGATTATAGACACTGAGACAGGAAATGGGGCACCATTCATTATTACTTTGTAGGGAAAATTTCAGTCCCGCAAAAATTTATTCTGTTAGAAATATTATTTCCTAGATTAACCCCTCCTTATGATAGTACATTTTAATTAAAAAAAAAAAAGTGTTATTACATTATTTTCCTTGAGTAATAGACATGTTACACTAGAAACACAATATTACATTATTTTCTTTGGAGAAAAGTATTCCCTTTTTCTGACAAAATGTAGTTATTTGTTTTAATTCAATAAGTTATTTTTTGTCTACTGATCCTTCAGAAGTAAGAAGGTAGTGCAAAGTACCCCAAATTAAGTATGCTTTGTCTCTTAAAAATGTAAAAAGCATAAGGTAGTGGTTTTAAACTAAGAGGGGATAGATTCAGACTAAATCTATGGAAGAACACTGTTCTATCTTCATGAATTAAACCTTAAATAATATGGTCAGGCTCGTTCGTGTACATGAACAGATTTCTTTTCTTTGTTAGACATCAGCAATGTAGATGTCTCTATTTGTTAAGATGGAGCCTACATTACGTTACTGGACAGGTTATTAATTATGTTGATTTTGAAATGATGACAGAGTTAAGTGTTGGAAAGGTTGAGTTTAGACAAACCTCTCTCATGGATCTATTTCCACTCAGCTAAATGTTTCTTCCCCATTCCTTAGCACTTTAGGGTAAGCGGAGGCTATCTACTGCCTATTGGACGTAAGACTAACATCTGAAAGTAAGTCCTGGCTTTATTTCTTCATATTTGTATGACTCAGTGACTGATAGAAAAAGCATAATTTTGACTGTGCCTATCAGAAAAAGTGTCCATTTCTTCAAATAAAAGGACAATCTTTCTGTTGCCTGGTATTTCTAACTAAGATATTGTACAAGGCACTGAAATACATCACTGTTAAAGAAACAGACAGTGCCCTTCTGATGCAGCGAACTACAAAACAGATGGTCTGGTGCTTGGCAAAATACAGTTATTTTGTCATACCTAGTGGATAGTTCCTGTATGAAATACAAGCAAGATAATTTCTGTACACCTCTCTGATGTCATAAAACATGTCATAAGCTCCACTGACATCACACACACTCCTTGCTGCTAATGGTGACACTTCTAAAAGAAAGAGAGTAGATAATGTCACGAGGATTTCTAAATAGATTTCTAAAATTTCTAAAGCAGAATTCCTTGCTAGCCTTTGTTGTAGCCTGGGGACACCTGTGCTGGATGCAGTTTAGAACACGTCTGTCTTCACTCTAATACTGAATATGAAAACATTTCTCAACAGGACTGGCTCATTGTGAGTTCAAAGATAATTTTACTTACTGGATACTCACTCCACACTACATTAAAGTCACAAACTGGGCTGTGGCACATGTTATGTATTAAATTTGCCGGTCGTGTAATTTGGATTTACACAAGTTTCCTTCCACCCCATTTTTGCCATAGCTAAAAAGAGAGCAGGAGAAAGTATTGGTTTGCAAATTCAGGACATAACAATTTTAGAATAACCACAGTTACTAAAATGAGATTTATTACCTGGGTAACAATCATAGATGCTGCATTTTTGAGAACAGACAGGGTCATAATCCACAGGTTTATCAGCCAATTTACCAATTATTATATTAAATCATATCTAATATTTAGAAGTTTCTTGTTATGTCTTTGCTAATATTTGAATCAGTGTGAAAAGTTATTATGT
This sequence comes from Phalacrocorax carbo, assembly GCF_963921805.1. Classification (NCBI taxonomy): domain Eukaryota; kingdom Metazoa; phylum Chordata; class Aves; order Suliformes; family Phalacrocoracidae; genus Phalacrocorax; species Phalacrocorax carbo. Next base: position 204,310,880 of record NC_087513.1, read on the forward strand.
ATATGTATACAACAGAAACAGCTGAACTTGGTAATGCCAAAACTGAGTGTTGTTCACAGTGTGCACCTAAGTGGAAGATACACAATGCCTGAGCACACAAGTTCACCTTTACTTCCTGTACTCTGTCGCACTCTGTAATATCTATAATTTTTTTTGCACCTGTCAAATTACTGCTGATACCTGTGGAAAAAAGTTACATCGTTAAAGTTCAAACAGTGATATGATTTTGAATCAGGGAGTTTTTAATACAGTTAAATGAATTTCATTACTTCTAAAGCCTGCTACTAGCTTAGATCAGTGTTGCCTCAGTCTGGTTAAATCAGGGTTCATACTACAGATCTCACTGTAGCTACAAAACCAAATGCAACAGCTGTTTTCTGTGATTGCACTCAGCACCAGTTCTTAGAGGTGACTGGTGGGGATTAATACAACAAATACCTATCCTGCATTGGAGGCATTTAAACACAACATTTAAACACAATTTTGGTTAAAAATAATTAACTACCTGAAGTAAGCTTAAGGTATAGCACTGTTATCTAAGCTACAACACATCTTTTATACTTAACCTTAATAAAGCTGGCAGATTTCACTGCATGGAGCCACAGGATGGGTTTTTTGCAGTACAAATTTGGCAGAAGATGTTAGACCATATCAACACAACATATTGAGAGGAACTCATATCTTGTATCTCATAGAGACAAATTTAGAATTTAAAGGCTCACTTTAGTAAAGTCTTTATGGAGAAAAACACACTCAAAGTCAAAAAGAAGTGGTTTTCATATTATGATATATCATTTCTGTAATACTGTGAAACAAGTAGATTCTACTTTTGTAAAAAGAAATAGGCCCATGACACTAGCTCCTTTTATGTAACTCATCAAGTGGATGAAGCTTGCTTTAGCAGTTTGCATTTAACAATATGCATTAAGACTTTTTAAAATACCCAGAAAACAAAACCACACAATTGTTTCAAGTTCCTGGGTCATAAAAGGTTGTGTGACATCCTTAGAACAAAATTCAATTTAGATAATTAAAAGCTGTCAATCTAAAATTCTCTTCGCTATCTTAGTCAGCTAAGACTAAGTTTTCATATTATGAAAACTCTTTTCTACTCTTGCTCTGTGATATAGCCACTCAGTGAAAATAACAAAAAGATAAGACCCTATATGTAGCTTTATTGTGGTTAATGCAGGCTTCTACTAAATGTAGAAGTGCTGTAGATATATATAACATATAGACCTATGTATATATAGAATCACAGAATCATAGAATCATTAAGGTTGGAAAAGACCTCTAGTATCATCAAGTCCAACTGTCAACCCAACACAACCATGCCCTGAAGTGCCATGTCTACACCTTTTTTTAACTCCTCCAGGGATGGTGACTCCATCACCTCTCTGGGAAGCCTATTCCAATGCCTGACCACTCCTTCAGTGAAGAAAGTTTTCCTAATATCCAATCTAAACCTCCTCTGATGCAGCTTGAGGCCTTTGATATATACTTTAGTGTGTGTATATATATACGTATGAATATACATTCATAGCTGCCATTAATGATAAAATTCTTAAGATCAATATTTTCATTAATGTTGGTTTTGTCAAAGAATAAGAGATTTCTATTTTATTTCAGTTCAAGGAATGAATAAAAGGAGTGTGGCCAGCAGATCGAGAGAGGTTATCCTCCCCCTCTACTCTGCCCTAGTGAGGTCACCATTTGGAGTGCTGTGTCCAGTTTTGGGCCCCACAGTTTAAGAGGGACAGGGAACTGCTTGAGCAAGTCCAGTGGAGAGATACCAAGATCTTCAGAGGACTGGAGCACCAACCTTATGAGGAAAGGCTGAGAGACCTGGGTTTGTTCAGCCTGGAGAAGAGAAGACTGAGGGGGGATTTCATCAATACCTATAAATATCTAAAGGGAGGTTGTCAGGATGATGGGACTAGTCTCTTTTCAATAGTGCCCAAGGACAGGACAAGGGGCAATGGGCACAGGTTGGAACATAGGAAGTTCCACCTCAATATGAGAAAAAACAACTTTCCTGTGAGGGTGCCAGAGCAGGGGCACAGGCTGCCCAGGGAGGTTGTGGGGTCTCCTTCCCTGGAGACATTCAAACCCCACCTGGATGCGTTCCTGTGCCCCCTGCTCTGGGTGTCCCTGCTCAAGCAGGGGGGTTGGACAACATGATCTCCCGAGGTCCCTTCCAACCCCTGCCATTCTGTGATTCTGTGAATAACTGTGTAGTTCCTCTTTCAGAAGGAACAGGTTACATTACTACTTTAAATGCTCCTGTACTGTCAGAAACTTTCCAGCGTCTTAAAAAATTAGTGTCAAATTAATCCTGGCTCATGTTTCCATTGGTTTTGTTTGAAATATGGATTACTCCTATAATTGGGCACTATCTATGTTGTTAAGGTAATGTAAATGTGCTAGTGTATGCAGTAGTTACTTGCATTGTTATACTCTAACACAAACAGAGAAACAAACTTTGTTCTTCTGTTGCTTTCCTGTAATATAAACTTTAAATAACTAAGTAACAGTAAAAAACCCACCACCACCACCAAAAAACTAAAAACAAAACCCAGAAGCATTTGCAGCTGCAGCTGTCTTAAATTCTCCAGGTTTCCTGTTGGTACTACATTGTTTATTATGATTTGTGGCACTGGTGGATAATATTACATAATAGATATTGCTCTCTCTTACTTAAACAAAATCAGATGCTGGGTTTGGTTGATGAGAAAAATACATGCATACACTAAATTATTAGAACCATATTGACTATCCATATTTGTGAATCACAGAATAACTCTGTCTGAGAGACTTCTATGTCTAAAACCATTCATTCCTTAATTCACTATGCCACAAAATATTGTACATCACAACCATTTTTCAAAAATCTACTGCAACCAAAAAACCAAACTGGAAGTTGCCTTGTGGTGATGTTTTCATTTTGGAAGTTGGGGTCCTCTGGAGCAAAAGTCCTATGTGTATTAGGCCAGTGTTCAGCAAAAATGCAATCATTAATGTGTTGCTAATTTTTTTTCCAAAGCAATACTAGTGTTAATTATAGTTTCTGATTATGAATTAGAAGAAATTCTGTTTATAAATCAGAAGAATTAATAATTCACTGCACCAGAGGAATACTCAGCAACTGTTTAACTTTGAAGTATCAGATTGGGGTTTGACTCATTCTTCTTCATATACAGACCATTTAATCAAGTTTTGCCCAAACCAAGACTGCAAAAGCCTTAACAACACAAAGTAAAAATACATGTAAACCAGACAAATTCAGAGATCATAAGGAAGCCCAAGATGATGAGACTCAAACCCTGGGAATAAAAAACCAAAAATATATCACCATCATAAGTATTAAATTACTAAGGACTATTATCTTCTGTTATGTATTAGAAACTTCCGTTCTGTGAACTGTATGATGCAGAGAATGTAAGCCTTTGACTTAGCTATACATTTTTATGACAAAATAACCCAAATGCACTATTGAAATTTTGTGATCTGAAATGAAAATAATTTTTATTTTACCACATAAAATTCTAAAGACATTAAGGAAAATTTGGAAAAATATAAGATTTTCTACCTTCTGGAGATTTTCAGTGAAACCTAATATTAATTTCAGAATTATTACTGGTCAAGTCAGTAGTAAAACTTCTTGACTGAAAAGAGAAGTTGTCCAGTACAAAAAAAATAATTTTAAATCCCCTCCATAATGATGCCTACCCCTTCCCTTTCCCTTTCCCTTTCCCTTTCCCTTTCCCTTCCTTTCCCTTCCCTTCCCTTCCCCTCCCTTCCCCTTCCCCTTTCCCTTTTTTCTTTCTTTCCTTCCTTCTTTCTCTTTCTTTCAGAGAGGCAATATTTTTAATCAGCACAATATGGGTAAAGTACAATGATCAATCAAAATGCTTGATATCTTTTTGGGGGGTTTTATATTTATTTAGTTTATATACCTCTAGTGATATGTTTCATCCTTATTTCAAAGTATAAAATAAGTCAGAATGCTTGCCTGCTGGAAGTGCTACTCTCACTCATTGTCTGCAGCTCTTCAAAAAACATGTCTAGATGAACTCAGATTTCTACACTCTTGACACCTAAAATTATGTGAGATAAATGATGCATCTCAAGCACCTGAGAAGATCTTGCCAGTTTAGAGATGTCTAGATGACAGAATATTTTATATTACATAATCCTATTAAACATGTGTTCATGTCCTCAAAATGTTAATGTAATTTCTGTCTTTAACCATGTCAGACAACATCATCACTGTCAAAATCAAGTTGGAAAACTCACTAGTAGGCTTTTCATAGTTTCCTGAGTCCAACTCTTCACAAAGAGTTCAGAAAACCCATCAGCCTTTGGAAGACGTTGAGAGGATGAATTTACCCTCCAGCAAACTTCTGGTGATCTTCAGGGCTGAGACCAGCAAAAGTCCTGGCAGCCTTCAGATGTTACACATTCTGTGTATTCTTTTCCTGTTTATTCTGCTTAGTTTTCCAAGAGTGTTATTTGAGGTCAACTTCACGGCATCAAGATGAATGATCCAGAAAGGATGGTTACCAATGTCATAACTCTCACCCATACCAAAACCACTATTAGGGCTGGCAGTGCTGGCTTATCTATCAATTTACCAAGCAGTGGCTGTATTTATAGTGACACTTTCACCCCTTAATCTGTCACAGAAGTAGCCACAACGAACACATCTATATTAGTGAAACTAAGTGTGAGGCTGCACACTCATATATTGGTTCCTATGCAGTCACACTGTTTCTGTGCATCCTCCTGAGATAATTTTGGCCCATGACAATCAGTGCTCTACAAGACAACACCCAGTCCCAAGGCCCACTCTTGACAGGCTACCCCATACTGGAGGAAAGAGACTTAGGTCAGAGGTGTTAGTGGCAACATGCCTTGGCGATTATATTTATTAGGCTAGGAATAACCCAGGACTGTTTTGTAGTAGACCTAAATTGTTAATTTTAATTAACACTAAATCTGAAATTGTTAAATCCAGGTAAAAGGACCAAGGAGAGATGGATATTGTGATTTGAGGTAGAAGAATAATCCAGTAAGTTTGACCAATACTCAGAAAATACTAACATCAAAAATACATCATGTGTAAATGTATTATACCTGATGCAGCAGTATATTTTCAATAGGATCACCCAAGTATCCATATTCTCCAAACATATCCAGATAGATTTGCACAGTATTGCATGAGCAAAAAATAAAATTATTCTGAAAAATTAACCAAAACTGTATTTTAAATTATGTAACATTTTATTTTTTCAGTTGATGCTTGTCTATTTTCCATTTACTTGGAATTCTCCAGTTCACAAAACTGACATTTGGTTCACACAGTAATATTTTTTGTACTTTACGAGAAATCAATTACATTATGATTTAGACTTTGCAGGGACTTAATGGATAGCAATTTAAAGAACAACTGCTGTGCTCCAGGTAACATGAAGTATCTTATTCTGAATACATGATTTCTGTGTTCCTATCACTTAAACAGCTAGTAAGAAGCGCTCCCGACAGTGTCTTATGCTGTGTAGCTGCAGAATTCCACCTCTTTGATTCTGATCCAGATGTTTTGTATTGGTTACCGTAGCATTTAAGATACAAGATAAGGCCATTACACAATGGTAGTGCAGCTGCATTTGGTTAGAAAAAATAATGAAACCCAAGACAACAGGTTCTAAACTGAAAAGCTATGAAAATCAGGATTGAAAAAAAAAAATGGTCAGGAAACTTAGGAACCACATTCAGTCAAATTCAGCCTGTAATAACTGGCTGTCTGAAGGTATTCAGTATGCTAAAAGCAGCTGTGATCTAAACAGATGCGTAAGCTACACTTCAAAAAATGTTTATGATTAGATGCAAGCAGTAAAAGAGTGCAATAAGCAGCACTTCCCATGCAGCAGAGCAGGGATACTGAGGTGTTTTAGCTGCAAAGCACTGCTTTGGTGACTCAAAGCAGCCATAAACCTCACATACGGATTTATCAGTCTGAACATACCAGGGAACCTGACCTTTCTGAATATGAAGCTGTTGCACATTACAGTCTATTTGCTATTTAAATTTATTTGTAAGAAATTTAAGCATTTAGTGTGATTTGCACTTTTCTTCACTTGGATTAGTATTGACTTTATTTTGATCTACTGCAACAAATATATAGCAGGAACAACAAAGCAAAGGTACCTAATGCCTTATTTGCTTAATACAAATACAAACTCAACATGAGAAACAAAATACTGCACTTACACCTCAACACTTTTAAGGATAAAGTAGATGATTAATTTTTCTCATGAAGAAATTTGTCCCTATCTCATGACTGGTAATATGAACACTCCAGAGAGACTATGAAGGAAGAGACCTTGATTAGATGCCTATTTGGCTTTTTTCCACTGCTACGTGATTGCCATCGTCCACTTTGTAAGTCTATTTATATCAGCAGTGCATGTGGCCATCATTATTTTTTCTAAGTGTTCTAGTCAACTGTTAGCTTACTTTTATCTTTCACCTGCAAAAATCTAAAGCCTGATATTTAGCTTCTCTAGCTGTAATAAAAATATATACATTATGTATATGAATATTCTGGTTTATGATCCTTTAAAAATTAAACGTGCTTTTTAAAACTGCACCTTGCATATGGGCATCTCCACTGATTTTACTTTGTCATGCCTGGGCACAGGTAAACAGAAAGTATGGGATCAAAAATAGGTCTGCTGAGTCCTAGTTAATAATGCAGTGGAAATGGGGAATCTATGATCAGCAGCTATCCTTGGCTTCTGTAAGAGAACACAAACAAGCAACGTCATGATTGAGAGCTCACCCCCTCATTGTCTGGGGTAAAAATAAACATTTACTGCACTGGAAAAATGAATTTATCTTAGAAGTACCAATATAAAAGCCTTTCATGAATTTTTGACTGTCTCTAAATGTTTAGATTTGTATTCTGTTGTTTTGAGTAATAATTATTTAACTTCTCTGTGAAAAAGAGGACCTTTTACTAATAGGCTTCACACTGCATGCTGACATTTCAGGAGGTTGCTATATTAGTTCTATCATTCAGAGATATGAATTATTGATTCACCTACACTATTCTCCTTCAAGCTGCTGAACTACTAACCATTGTACTGATGCAAAAAGCCAATAAATAAGTAGAATGTAAAATCACTTTATTCAGCTTTAAAGGAATATCATAAAGTTTTACTAGAACCTGTACTATTACTAGTGCTAGCCAGGTAGTAAATTTTGTTTGCAGCTTTCAGGCTTTATGAACCAGTCTACCATCTCCAAATTAGTTTCAGCTTCATATTTCATGGAGATTTTACATTCATTTGTGAGGTAAAACTGCTGCTGTTCTTTCAGTAGTTCTTTACCACCTTTGCATTCTCAAACCTCAATATGCTGCTCCAGGGATCAGAGCTGTTCTTCACCTTCCTTTATTATGTAATGTATTTATTTGGTTTTAATTTTCATTATTATTATTATACTATATATAATATTTGTTATTATATATTTATTATGTTAAATACTTATTTGTATATATTATGTAATTCTTTCCTAAGTTACATTTGTGTGAATAAGGAAAGATTGTGGCAATATGTGGCACTGCACCACAGAGAGGTGTGGTGTACTGTTTATTTTCCAAGAAAGCATTTGTTATTAAGATGAATAACTTATATTGACAAAGTAAGACAATAATAAACATCCTAAAGAACAGCCCCTGATATGAGCTTTTAAAGGCATGTACCTTCTACTGTAAAGGTTGGGAACATTATACAGAGTATTTCAGATATTCCACAAATGCTCTATAATATTCTGTTACATTAGCTGAAAAACTGATTGTAAAGCATCCTGCTATGGTGAGGAATTTTTTATCAAAAGCCTCAAAAGTGATTTTGGTGAGCTCCCCTTGTTTGTTTTTGTTTACTGGGCATAGAAATTTTAATTCTTTCTTTTGCTGCAGGAGCTATAATACATTGACTATTGAGATACTGATACAGTGTGTGCAATACAAAGATAATCACAATAATAGAAGGTAGTGTTAGAATATTTCCTTATTGTCCAACCTCACACAGAAAGCATAGCGAAAGCAGTGATTAGTTACACCTGGACCATTTTCTCTGAAGGTAGTCATCTTGATGCAGCACACATTTAAGATATCTTTTGATGAGAAAGAAAGTGTTTTTCAGTCTCTTTAGATCCTCCATATACTTTTTTCATTTGAGAAGATCTGAATTTTCTCTTAGACAAACTAGGCATTTTACTAAGAATGATCAAAATAAAATTAAAAAAAATCCCAACCCCATTCTGGTTTTATGGGAAATTAGGTTTTATGGAAAAAATTAAACATCCAAGAGCACCGCTTGCTTATTTTAACACATGAAATGAAAATTACTGTAGAGATCATGATCAGATCTTTTGTCTCCTGGAAATAACAAGGTTCTTAAACAGAAGCCATCTAGCTGAGTTTCAGAAAACCAAATGAGTACAGACATACCTGCTCGATAATTTGGAAACATCTGCATGGAAACACCTACAAAACATTCAAACTTCCTTTGTTCTAGCTTCTAGGAAAGTGTATCCCCCACAGAATTCAGCTCAGCAATGCTCGGCACTGTGGGGGTGTCAGGTCCCGGAGAGGAACGAGCACTCAGAGATGGCTGTAAGAGTACCAAGAGCATGCAGGTTTGACACCAACCTCCCATTTTGCCTTGCATTGGGGTATGACAGTGCTGGAGTGACAGAGCTGATGGTGAGCAAATTTACCCAAAGTGGGCTTTTAGTTTAGGCTGCAGTCCTTGGAGCCTCGGAGGTGGCTATCATACCTGAAACAGTCACTTCAATGTACTCTAGCCATTTCTGTGACTGCAGTGCTGACATACTTTTATTTTTATCCCTTGCACCAAGTTTTTATGCTTCGCTCATAACTGGCAAGGCAAAAAAAATATTACCTCATCCATAGTTGTTAGGTGCCCTAATTACTTACTTCAAATGACACAATTCTTCCAGAAAACTTTCTGAATAGCTTTAAAAGCTCTCAACAGGTTACAGCTGAAAGCGAAAGGCATAGGTCATAATTCATTTACACTGTAAAACTATGTAACTCCTTAATAGGTGCCACAAATCATTTCAGTGTGGTGAGATCTCACTTAAACCTCATAAGAAATGCAATCTAAAATCTTTCAAGTAGGGAATTCTGTTTGTTTTTGGGTTTTTTTCCCATTGGCATAATTCCAACCTGTAACTTCTCTCATTCAAGTCTCAATCATTAGCCAGCTTCTCCACAGAGCAGTCCACATACTCGACCCGTTCCATGTCTAAGGACCAGATCTAGCTTTAGTGTTTTATCTGCCTTCAATATTTTTAATGTTACAAACTCCTTTGTTCATTCAAACTGTAAGGTTCTGGTTTTTTGGGTACACTGTAACAGGCAGCCAGCAGTAGGTGTGTCTATGGAGAGAGAGATTTAAGTTCCTAATTACAGAGAGAGGAATTGTATAAAGAATATTTCTTGAATGCTATTTTTATCCAAGAGATTTATAGGATCCCTTTCTGCTACGCATTATGTTAGTCATTAACTATATGATAGAGTGCTTTTTCTGCATATAGGGTGATTTGTGCTCAACTTCCTAATGCTAGAGCTCTGCAGTTTTCAACCTTAATGTAGTTTCAAGGCAATACACAGAAAGAAACTTGTAGGATACAGTAGATTGAAGCAATATTGCGCGTCATTGTTTTCTCACCTAGTTTCTTTTGGAGTATTATTGATTTTTAGTGATTTTGTGTGTACCAGTGCAGCTATAAAGCTAAGGAAGGTTATATAAGATAGACATCTCATTGGTTTTAACCCTGCATTATATTTTCATCCCAGTCTTTCTTTTCATCCCTTTTAAAAATGACTGTCCTCTCTGACAGTATTTCTTATCATTCTCTTTCTTTTTCTTTTTAATGAAAGTTACCGGTTTTTTTATAAACTCAAACTTAACTTAAACAAAAATTAAGTCCCATAAATATGGATATGCATCAGGTGAGGTAAATCTTAAAAAAAAACAAAACAGATAAGCAAATCATATTTACAGTAGTGAAGGCAGAAGATCAGTTCCGTGTCTGTCTCTCCATCACCACCCCAAAAAAATGCTCTGTGGGTTCTATTTTGCTGTGGGAAAGTCTACATATTCACTTATGACAGTGATTACCAATAAATCTGGACCACTTTAGAAAATCTTTATGTAAACAGTATGGAATACACTGAGCTAAAGCCATTTCCGGTTAACTGAAGGGTTAGAGAGAAATGTGGGGTTTCATGATTTGCTCCATTGTCTAAAGCGCCTCTATTTGTATTTGGAAAATTTTCACCTACATAGTGCAGTACATTTTGAAAAATGGAGCAGAAAACATTTGCTTTAAAGCTATTATGTGTTCATGCTTTCTAAATACTGAGTATAGTCACAAAAAGTGTACATGAGAAAGGAGGATGCATATTATATAAATTAATTTAGCCCCAAGGTACTGTGTTGAAGTTGCAAACAATTTACATGTGTTATATAGAAAATTTACTGCACAATAAAAGTAACACAAGATTTTTCTCAAATGTTTAGGTACTGTTAAATGGTATTTATCCTACCACTGAGATACAAAAAGTTCTGAAGGTACAATATGTGGATTTTTTCCTTTTTTTAAATTGTTCTCAGGAGAAAAAGGAAAAAAAGAAAGATAATCTCTACTTTAAGTCTGCACTTTGGAAAAAAAAATACTATGTGTGTGTAGAGCATTGTGAGCCCCGTTGAGCCATTTTCTTTCTATTTTAAATTGTCATAATTTGCCCGAATTTCATAAGGTGCTCTGGAATTGAGCCAGTAAAGAATTCAATCACATGCGTTTCTTTGAACATGTGCAGAGTCTTCTGTATAGACTGCCATTGAGATATACTTTAAAATGACTTCCACAGAGAGTCAGTGCAAACTTATTTAACTGGTGCCTGTGTAGACACTTTGTGCAAGCAAAGAAAGAGCAAAGAGCAGTGCCACTAGCGGCTCCATGGAGGGGAAAGGCTGTCAGTCCCCGGAGGGGCCGGGCACCAGCTTCTCTGCCAGAAGTGTCAGACTAATGACTTTAACAAATTAAGAAAAATATGTTTGTTTGCCATGTGAATAAGCAGAATTTATGTTTTACAACATTAAACCAAATATCGCTGACCACAGTAATTCCACAATACATCTTAGTACAACTAAAATATTCTGAAAAGAGAAAAATGCTTATAGTAACATGTAAAATACTGAAATACATACAGACAACATATCCAAATTTTGAAAGTACCCTTTCCTTGTAGAAGAGTTTAATTGAGAAGTGGATATATGCTTCTTCTGGAGTTTAAAAATTTTCAAAGAACAGGAACTATAGCTCAAAAACAGTGCTGGATTTGAGTATTTGAGACATGACTAATTGTTCTATACAAATACTTAAATAAAATGTACAGACTCACCCAAAAGATAAGCTACCCTAAATTTAGACCATGATTACCAAAATGCAAAATGGGTTTAAAATACAACTAGATTTTTTTATGATGAGAAAATCATTAAGCCAAAGTAGGAGGGTGAAATTGCAGCAGACGTATTTGAGACCACAAGTCTAAGGCAAATATACATTAGTATGACAAAGTTTTATAACTACCAGATTGCGTTTCTTAAACTTCTGAAGTATGAATCAGTTTAATAGACAAAGAATTTTGAATTACTTCTATGTGGAAATACATTTTAATTACTTCCCGAATTTATCATAAATTCACCTGGAAGTGAAATACTGGATATGAGTCAGATTGTATTTAACTTCAAGAACTTCAAATAAGTTCTTCAAATCTGTTTACAGGTCTTCAGTAAAAGAGTCCCTGGTGGAAATAAAATAATCTTTACCTTTTTCACTCTATTAAGTAATAAAAATTCAATGTTTAATTATTTTTGCTATGCATGATAAACAGTACTTCTGAAGGCATATGATTTTGATATTTTCTCTGTAAGTTTAGAGGTGGTTGGACTTTTTTTCCTATTTTTTTTTAGTTACTCATCTGTCACTAAAAACATGTTTTGTATAAATTTTAGGCCACTGTTTCTCAATGTTGGATCAGAAAAGCCTTTCTAGAACTGTCTGCATCACAGTTCATGAGGTTCTTATGTGATTTGCTCAAGACCTTTTACAAATAATGAGGTCTTAGTGATTTATTAACAATCTTCAGGTAGCATTCATATATTTACAGGGAAAACTACTCAAATCCAATAGTCCTTTATTGCTTAAACGTGCCAAGGGAGATGACCCAATGTCATCTCATTGACTTCAGTGTGCTTATCAGCACAGCAGAAGCCAACACCTCCTATAACAATTCACAAAGGTGAGAGGACTTAATTGAACTAGGGATCATTTTGAAACACTGTAATTCCTTATGGTAGAAGACATGATTTTCAGAATGGCACTTTTGAAATTGGCACCAGAATTTGAGTTCTGCTTTTGTTAACGTACCACTGATAAAGAAGAATTTAAAAGTTATGGGATAGCAATTAAGTCTTTCAGAAAATGATAATAAAATCAACAAATCCCAGAAAAAAATAAAGCAAAAACAAACAAAAAACCCCCAGTACTTCATTGAAATTTTTAAAGCAGGTATGACAGAGGTAAAAAGATGCTGAATTTCAATCAGTATTTTATTCCTGTTGGACTGGAAGTGTTTTTCTTCCCAGCAACCCCCCACCCCCTCGCCCCTCCACCACTGGCAACCTGTTTGGTGGAATCATGTTTTAAAGAGCATTTAATAGTAATTTCTAAAATAATAATCAGTACACTCCGTGCTGATGGTTAATCCTTTGGGTATTAATTTAGCATTATGACAAAGCACACAGAGTGACTGTATTCATCTCACTGCACTTAACATATTAGCAAAATTAAGGTCTCTACAGGCAAAAATAACTTTATTTCAAAACAGTGAAGCTGAGTTGATGCAAAAGTAAATGCAGTGTTTATTGCAACTGCTTCAGTACACAGCACAAGAATGTGCATTTAGTAGTTAAAGAAAGTGAATCATCTGAATCATTTTAAAAGTACAGGCTCTCCAGCTCTGCTGTTTATTTATACATGCCATATATTCTGCAGATTTCTGTTGGCATACAGAAAGTTGTTTTATATTGAAATAGCCTCTGATACTCAGTCTTATAAAAATTGCAGTCAAATATCCTGTTAAAGCGTAGACCTTTATACAGCATATCAAATTTCAAAAAGCTCTCAACTAACTAAAAACATTTTCTTAGCTGTAATTAAGATCATTCTATTACCTTGAAAATACAGTTCCTATTATTAAAAATAAAAATACAAAAGAACTAGCCACACTCACTAAATCAAGCATTTTTAGTAATGAATTTAGCAATGCAGAACATTGTCCTTTTATAAATGTGTTTCAACACATGTTGCTCACTGCAAAAGCGAGGATTTACATAGCCATATGCTGCAATGCTTTATTACAAAGTATTAACATGCACAGGGTGATCAAAGTCATGTTATTTTCCTCAGATTCTCTGGAAATATTGCCTGAAATCACCACAAAACACTGAATGAATAGCTAAAAATTGCCAGTGTTTATATGGAAAATTATTGTGTGACAAACAGGCTCGTTTTGCCATTACCTATTATTAAGCACTCACAGGCTTGCGAGGTTTTTCATCAACATGCCCACAACAAGACTAATACAAAACAATGAATAAATAGACAAGGTACTATGCTGATATCATGATCAGTTACCTGTGTTAATGTGGTCACTTGGAATATGATCAAATGTTAGACCTGTCCCAGCCCCGTCTTTGCAGCTAGTGTTCCCACTAGCAGTCCAGTACAGCAGAAGGACAGTGACAGCTTAGCTAGCTGGGTAAAAATCAGCGTCTATGATACAATTATTGTGCTACTGATTACTTCAGACTTTGGTGAGTTAATCCTTGGGGTATTAATTTACTGCTCTGACTGTACAAAACAGATCCTAGTGCTTTACCCCTTTGAGGGCTGTCACTGTAATTATTCTATATGGTTTTCCTGTGCAGCTTTCCCAGTAAACAGTTTTTAGGATATTTTCAAGTCAGTCAGCTAATAAAAAGAACTTCATGCTACTTTAGAGCACCACAAAATACAGCAATCCTCTTTTGAGAAGAACTTCATTATTACAAAGTCTTGCTATATTTCAGTTAGGAAGAAACTTTCTTATCTTAAAAAGTCTTTCTGAAACAAAGTTCTAAAATATTATTCTAATCAAACAGAAATCTGGTTTTATATATACTGATATAGCTACAGGTTTATCAACATGTATGATGAAAAAAAAATATTTTATTCAAAAATATTGAACCAGGCTATCTCAACAAGTCTGAAAGCGCCAATATAATTTTTTGAAACTCAAACTGGAAAAAAAAATGTTTTTAAAAAATTCCATCTTGGTAAATGAAGTGTACTGATTCCACCTCAGTTTTATACCCTAGTGTAAAAGTTTTTCATAATAATTGCTGCTTACTTGGATTTAGTTGTAACTTTAAAATTTAAAAATACTATAATTCAGGAGTAAAAAAATCAACATATGAAATTTAGTCTCCAAAGCTGGAAACTCCAAGGCAGTGTTGATACCTACTGACTATGTATTTAACCTTGAATTTGAGACATATATTCTGTTTCCTTCTCCACTACAGTGTCTTGTTTCAGTGCTACATTTCTTTGTGTGTAAGGGGAAAATGAAGAACAGAGAAGAAACACTTTCAAGAGGTCTATGTCAAGATCTTTCCTGAGAGAGTCCTAAATGAGTTAGTTAAGCTTGGGAGATAGGGCAGCATTGTCATGGATTAAAGGTTGTCCAGGAGCAAAATGTCAAAGTCTACAAGTGAACAACCATTTTTCCCAATGATAAAGGTCAGCAGTACACATCTTAAAGTCTCAGGAAGAGTATATTAATTTATCTTTATAGTATCTTAAAAGAGAGCTAAGAAGCCAAATGTTGCAGTTAGACAGCATTACTCAGTTTTTGGAAGGACTCGTAAAGATTTCACAACTCCACAAAATTGGCAAAAAGGCAAACTAAAAGTTTCAGACTAAATGCTAAACTGAGGAAAGTGGCCCGAGCATCATTTTAGACAAGTCAGTTAAGATCTCTTTACAAATTATAGAAAGTAATAATAAAACACACCTAAATAAGATGTTTGGAAAATAAATAAGCTAATGAGCAACCTGAAGCATATGCTAATGGCTCCTCATGAATCAGTGCTGCAGACTCATTTGGTTACGTTACCTGAAGCAGCTGTAGGACCCTCTTCTTACAGAAGAAAGAGTGGAATACAGACAAGAGCAATGAGGCTGACTGAAGGCATGGAGCTCTTGCATGAGAAGGACCAAAATGATAAGAATTTTGATAATATAGAGTACTTACACTGTATTTTTAAAAAGTATATAAATGTAATTATTATTTTATTGGTTGAATTACACAGCTGTGTTTATTACTGTTATTAACACTGAATGGAGTTTATGAAAGTCACTTTATGATTACACATATATAAGCCTGGATGGAATTTCACAGCTTCTTGTCTGACCACTTTAAATATTTGTGCTGCTTTCTTTTCAGGCTGCAAAGTAGCTTCTTCAGGTTTACCGACTACTGACAAGCTTTTGATAATACTGCTCATTTGTTCTTTGTGGCTCATCTGAGCTGTTCCTTCTTTTTACACATCAGGACATTGTTGTGTTGATGAATGCAAGCAGCCTTTTTGATCTGTGGGCATTTTTTAAGCAGTCAGTAAAAGAATGCATAGCAGCAAATTAGTAAGTGTTGACTGGTAATATCTTTCTTGAATTTTTCTTCTTTAGAGCAAAGCAGTGCTTTACAGAAATAACCTCTCCTTATTTTTGATTTTAATTACAATTTACAGATGTACCTTAACATTGCCATTGTGTGTTTCCAACAGCATTGGACTTTTATTTATAAAAAGTCATTAATATACCTGCAAAGTAATTTGTTCTTGCCATAGTTTGCGGTGTTTCAACATGGCATTTATTTAACTACACATAGGTGTCTGCATCTAAGCCAGTAGTTTTTCCCTTCCCAATCCTTTTGTAGTCAAGGAAGAGAAAAAGACACTTCTTAGGTGGAAATTATATCATCCCAAAGAAGACATCCAAATTCCATCAAGTGCATCCAGCTATAAAAGCAGCTGTTTCTCTCCTTTGACTATAAATGGAATCTGATTAGCAATGTCTACTTGGCTCAGACATTGATGTCTACACTCCACGTGTCTAAGATGAGGTGAGATAAATCCCCAGTTTCTGCTTTCCTTTCACCTCTGGGCTCTTTCATTTGAGTATCATTTCAATACATTGCCTGTACCTCTGGAGAGATTTCAAAGCCTTGGTATTCCTTCCTGAATTTTGTATTACTGGCATCTCAAGCACTAGTTTAAGAAGCTCCTAAAAAGCAACTTTGACCTTAAGGAATCAAAAATAATTCCCTCTCAATGTTCACTGAAGAAAATGAATGTCAAATCCAGATTCTGAACTCTTATGTGATAGAAACAATACAGGGCTGCCTCGTCAGCCATGAGCTCTCTCTCACGAGACACTGAAATGGAGCTTTAGTAATCAGAAAAAAAAAAAAAAAATTCATGCCTGAGTGACATTACTTTGCTGCACTTGATCTTCAAGTCCCTCAGAGGAAAAAATAAAGTTCTCAATGCCTTCAAACTATGATTGGAATCAAAATGTATAATATTTAGGGAATGGTGAATATACGAAAAAATTGATGCATAATTTAAAAGTAAAGTGATAATAAAAAGTATGCGATTATTCAAGGTAATTAATCTTAAAATAAACTAAATACACTTAAATACACTACTCTATGTCAGTCATCTACATAGCTGCAAACACAGTTAAGTGTTGGATCAGTAGTTTTCAAACTCTCAGTTTAAAATAAATGAATGCACTCTTTAGACAAAACAAGCAGAACATTCCTCAAATATCCTAATAGGACACATTGCAAATTGAAGCAGTTTTTATATTCTGAAGCAAAATAAGGCCAAAGTCAAACACAATTTTGCTAGATGCACAAGGTCTGGGTATGCCACCAATTACGTGTCTACAGAACATACCACAGTCTATTTGCTTTACTTAAGGAGACTGAAGACAGGGATACAACCAGAAAGGGAATTAATTCATTACTGTAGTTTAGAAACTTTACTTCAGTCCAATCAATACTTAGGTTCTAATTTTCTCTTTTTGCAAGCACAAATTGAAGCCTCAACACGTATTGATATAATTTTTATTATAGCTAGGTGTGGATGCGAATGGTAGCTTAAGTGCATTCAGTAACACTCAGGAATGCTATGTATTCCAAAGCTTTGTGAGGTTCTCAGATGAGAAACCAGACACATGCAAATGTTATTATTAGTTTCACAGGGAAAAAAATCACCAGATTCACAGTTTGGCAAATTCCAATATCCAATATGTGACATTAGCTGCAGGATGGAGAATAAGCAAAATAATCAGACTACAACAGCCTATTCCTCAGTGGGTATCTTCTTGATCTCTGTAAGAGATTTCCTTAAAATTTGAAATTCAGAACTTAATATACCTTCCAAAGTTGTGATAATTATGATAATTCCATTAGATACTTTTATATCTATACAATTACTCACTTCTCTTTGAAATAATTTTAAATCTGTGGTCTTTAATGATACTCAACAGGAGTGTGTTTCACAGTTTTACATGTTTCACAAATGATTAAAGAACCCACCAATTTCCTGAGAGACCTTCAGTGACTTTGCATACTGTAATTTAATTGAAAATATTGTCATGTTCATATGTATTGACATAGGAAAACAAAAATTCTCATATTTCTGTTTTGCTGTTTCAGTCCATAGTACACTAACATCATGTCCAGTCTTGTCTTCCAAGACCAACTATTTTTGTGAAAGACGGTCTGCTCTTCCTCATTTTTATCTCCATTCCTCCATTCTTCCCTACCACTCTTTTTATTCACATAATGGCTTTGATGATTTTTTGACTACACCTTTACCACGAGTAGACTCCTCCTTACCTTAAATTCAATTCTCCAAATTCAATAAAAGCTCTGCTTTCAGGCGCAAAGCAAATGAGCCAACCTCTTTTGAGGGATCTCATGTGGTCATGTCCAGCACAGAATAACAGATGGGACTGAATGATAAAAACAGAGTAGAACTGATTAAATTTCTAAAAGCTGGTTTGCATTCAGAGTATGTTCTCTTCCTCCATGCTTTCCCCCTTGTAACAGTTTATTCTCACATATTTTCGATTTTGAAACAGTCTACAGTGGTAGCCACCTATTTCAATGTGATTCGACAATATATCTTCTGAGTGACTTATGACTGTATGCACAGAGCTGTAGGAAAGGATAAAAATAGAAACTGAATGTTATTTCTCCTGGCAACATCATTATTATAACCATTTATTGACCTGACTCCAGTAATAATAAATACACTTTCACACTGGGAGAAAATATACATCTTTCCAATGTGAACAAAGTAGTCTTATGTTTATCACACTCTGAAAGTTTTAAACATTTATTTGTTTGAAATCCATGGAGGAAATTAATATAAGGCTAATCCTTTGAGAATGGGAATATATTATCTTTACTAGAATGCACTGACAAACTTTGATTCATATAGGACAACCCTTTCATAATAAATGAGTCAACTGCTATTGTGTCCTGCCATGTTCACTGCAATCACCTGACTCTTTTAATACTGCACGAAGAGAAAATTATTATGCTAGAATGTCTTGATATGGACAAAAAAATTACCTGGTCAGAACTGAACAAATATGCCTGTTTTAGAAAGGATTTTCAGGACAATCTGAACTACATGCATATCCTGGAAGAGATTATTATGCACACGAGTGTGGCCTGTTCTTTAACTGGTTCAGTGGAGGTCTAATGCCTCAGAATGCCAGGTACAGGTTGTGCAAATGTGCACAAGCTTACTACAGTGAGTGGATTAAAAATAGCAAGGATGGAAGAATGGGCAAGAAGGAAAGTAAAAAGAATATGAAAAACATTTATAAGACTTTGAGCATAATTTACCTATATGCAAAATCTCAAGCACTTCTGAAGATCCAAAATGTTTTAGGCAATTTCTTTTAAATTAAAAACTAATGATCATTTAAACACAGATTTCAAGCCTGAGGGCAACAGAATCACAGACATATACGCGCAGCATGGTAGGGAAATACTGGAACTCTAGGGAAAAATAGAAATGCACTTTTATAGGTTCTTGATTGCTACTGTGATTTAAAATATTGTTCGTGACAAACATTTAAAAATATGTGTTACTTAATTGGCAAACAAAGTAAAAGTGTACAAAATGTTTTTATCCTGTTCCATTTCAATACCAAATTTAATCTTCAATGCATATCCATTCTGGTAAGAGATACTGGACAGCATGTACAATACATACAATTACTGCTATGGATGACTGTGAAGTGTGTGTACAGATAGTTTATGTTATACTGTTTTTTTCACTTTTCCCAAGATCGCTTTAGACTGCTTGTGTCTAGCTATTTATATATAAATTTTACAGGTTATTTTTGCCAATAGAGTGTCATTCATCTTAATTACTGCCAGGTCACTATTCCTCATCTTATGCAAGAAAATAGTACAGACAACTTCAGTAGGGCAATTTGCAACTGTTAATGATTATAGTGACGAGATGAATTTAGCAAAACAAGGTTATTTCAGTGCCCAACCTGGAATGGGTTACAATATGTCTCTGATAAGATACAATTGCTCTGCTTGTATCTTGTGGTGGCCATGAGCTAGCTCCAATACAGAAACTGCATGACTATGTTAGTGAAACACAAAGTCGCAGGTGATATACCCTGGCTCTCCACAAGAATTAACAACTCCGACTTGGTGACCTAACTAGCATCATCACATAGCATTTTGTTAGCCTAAGACATTGTTAGATTACATCCACATTTCTCCTTCATTGACACTGTTACTAGTATTTTCTGGTTCCTAAGTCTATGGAAAGTACTGTAGCAGCTTGATGGGCAAACTGGGTGATCTCAACCAAAACTAAAGTATATCAACAATGAAAAAAGATCTCTTCTGCAGTGTTTCTTTTTCTTTACAGTGGAGTCATGTTTTAGCTTCTTAGTAAAGCCTGTGCTTCCTAGTCCAAATGTTTCTGCCATCTATAGTATAACTGAATTGAGGACACCAGTTCTAATTTTACCTATAGGACTCCTTTTCAAGGGCCAAAGGGCTGAGAAGGAATTAATTTCTACCCTTCTCTCATCTTTCTTCCACAAATAAAAGCAAATGAAACACAGTGGTAGAGATGACTTGTTCATAGAGTTTAGCGGAACATTTCTGCAGCTTGACAACAAATTCCTCTTTCCACTGTTTGATGTGTCTTCCACAAGGCCAGGGAGACAGGGACAGCTTTTACCTCCAGCAGATTAAATTAGGTCAAGAGGAGCAAACTATCAGTTGAAAAACTGAAAATTTGCTAGAGAAGAGAAAGGAAAGAGCTTCTTCCTGAATTCCCAGTTACTTCTGGGCCCTGCAGGAATTAGTCTGAGTGGTTGTGGTGCCTGTGGTTTTGAGACTTTCTCTCCCACGCGACATGACTTCTCTTGATGCTACTGCATTGCACACATGCATTAACTTACTGTCACAATGCTTTACTTTTTGCCTTCCAAAACCATGTAGATTCTGCAATAGCAAAATCTCTAAAAGCTCTGAAGGCCAGTTCTTCTCTGAAAAGTAATTCCAGCAAAAAGCATCTCAGTATCCCACCTTCGTCCCTTGATGATACACGCATCAGCTCTGCTCCATTTACAAGCAAAGTAACCTCTCTCAAAAAAAACCAAACCCCAACATTCCCTAAAAACTTACTTGATGTCAAGCAGGATTTGTACATGGCTAGGTCTCTATAATTCTATATAGCCATCTTTTTCAGGCTGTACTCTCACTGCAGCTAGGAATTTAGATTTTGCAGTGCTTGATCAGATAGAAGACCCATGAAGCTTAATACTCTTCCTTTAACAGCACGGAGAACTTAAATGCTCTAGAAAGTGAAAAAAACTCCTGACTTTGGTACAGGATGATACGACATTCTAGATCTCATCCTGAGCTGATGTAACTAGAAATCAGCTGAAATGTGGAAGTACAACATTATAAATTCCCCCAGAAACGTATATAGACAGTTTTGATAGCACCAGATATTCTTTTATTCAGTGTCAGTCCCTGTTTGAGAATTGTAAAAATTACTTGCCTTCAAAGACTGCTGTTTTCAAAGAATTATTATCCATGTTTTATTGAGAAAGCATATTAGCTGTCTGTTCCAGACACCTTTTTTTAAAAAAAAAAAATTATTGACTACAATGATTAAAGTACACTAAAAGCATTCGTAGATTATATGAGCTACAAGAGTTTACAAGCACTCTGTAGGACAGGATAGGACTTCAGCGTGATTTTGATAAATTGAAGAAATGGCTCAAAACCAAGAAGACAAAATTCAATAAAGGAAAATGCAAAGTACTGCTGATAGAAAGCAGAAAAAATGCACAGATAAAAAGTGAAGAATAACTGTTTAGCAGTGATGTGATACAAAAGGATGTGGGAGTTGTGATGGAGCATAAATTGAATATGAGTCAGTAATGCCCCACAGTTACAGAAGAAAAGCAACTCAATCTGGTTTGTCTCAACAGAAATTACTTATATAATAAGGCAGAGAGATAATAATACAAATTCTAGTTGACTCTTGTGAAGCCCCAGATTTAGGACTATTTTAGATAATGGGGTCATCACACTTTAACAAAGATGTAGAAAAAATTGAAAGAATGACAGAGAAAAACAAGAAGGTTAAAACAAGGCTTAAAAAATGTGTCTGCTCGAAAAGCTTGAAGAAACTGAACTTTTTTAAATAAAAAGCTCAAGGAGACATAAAGACAGTCTTCCAACTTATAAAATACTGTCAAGCAAAGGAAAATGAAAAAGAATGCTCCATTTTACCTGGGGTGAGCAAATATTGTAAGAAAACGTTGCTTACATTCTCAGCAAAGATTAACACTTAGTGTATGGGAGACAGTTTTATGGTGACTTGAGTGCTTGAACCAGACTCTTACATACATTGAAAACATTCATTCCTTCCCTATTTGATTAAGACAGCCAATGTACATAAAGACCTGATAACAATAAGCAGGTAAATTTTAGTAGGCTGGAAATTGCATATATTTTTTGCTATATCTATATGTAAAATATATATCTATATCTTATTAGCATAAGCTCTGTGGGAGCAAATGCATATTGTGAAAAAAACCCCAAACTTCAAAGATGGTTAATTCCATTCAAAGTAATCACTACAGTAGTATCAGCCTCTGTTAATACCAGCAGTACTTCTCCAGGTACATGAAATCTTCAGACTCCTGCCTTACCTGAATTTCGCTGCAAGCAAGGCTTCACTGGCAGGATCTCTAAGGGCATCAGGTGGACTTTGTTAGTCACTACATTTTATTATTATGTCTTATGCTAATAGAAAGAAGCCTTCACTGGTGAGCATATACTTTCCACATACTCTAGGGACAGGACAAGAAAAAAATTAGCTTAACAGAGAAGATTAGGTTTGATACTAGGAAAATATGTGTAATTATACAGACAGTTAAATGCTGAAAGCAGTGACCCAGGGAAGCCATGGAATCTGTTTTCCACTTGAGGAAAGGGAGGAAAAGTCAGGCCCTAGATGGTGAAGTTTGTGAGGACTGCATGCATTTGCCCTATGCTGACAACTTTCTTTGCATGAATAATCCACAAATCATAAAATCATAGAACCAGAGGAAAACAGGGCTGGCAGGTAGCTGAAAAAATTGTTTATTACACATTAGAATAAACTATAGTTGTACACTTTCTATCATTATTTTATCTATCTAAACTGTTCTTTAAAACCTCCAGCAATGGGGATCCTGCAACTTCCTTAGGGAAGCTTTTCTTGTGTTTGTACTCTTAAACCAGCATACATACAAATCCCTACAAAAACAGACTCTACAACAATATCCAAAGCCAAATGAAGGAAAACAGAGAGGAAGATTAGGGGAAATATAGCTATCAGCAACTTCTGATGTTATTTTTTTGATGCAATTGGTACTTCAGAAATGTTACAGGTAGCAGTAATTATTGGCATATTTTCCTTAATCCTTGTTTTTACTAAATCATGAATCCCACACAAGGGAATAATTTAATCAGCATAAAACTGTAGAAATCTAATTTACAGTCTGATCAAACTCATTACTACAGACAGGACTCATAGCTAGTGGCCAGTATCTGGTATCCAGCAAACGAAGCCTTCTAAAAGAAAAACCGACAACTACAAGAATACATGCTTTTTAAAAGCTTACTATATTTCCAATTCTGTTACCACTTGAGAGCAATGAACTCTCATTAGTGCAGATGAAACAAAAAAAAACAACACTAAGAAAAATATATACAACAGAAATCCATTTGCTTTTAAAATATGCTAAGTTACCTAAATATAATTTATGTTACACAAGTGACAAAAATAAGTGTCAGTAGCATATGGATACGGTCATTTGTGTTGGTGTTTGCTTTATTGTGCTGATGATAAAAAACATACATCTGCTTGAAACAGATGCACTGTAAAATTGCCTTTAACTAAATTCTATAGTGTATGTCTGTGGATGGAAGAGCCAATAAGCAAAACTGCCCCTTTTCAGACTTTATAGCATCAAGGGAATTTTCTTTCCAGAGCATGAATTTTTTGAGTACGTAGTGTAAAGCACAATGCTGTGACTGACATTGATTCTACAAGTAACTTACTTGATACAGAGTATTAATACCATATGTGCTAATACAAGTGTTAAGAACAGATGTTTTCTTCAATAATTTTTTCAAAGTAAAATTGTACCCTACAAAGCTGAATGTTTACTGCACACATACGTAACTGCATTTTAATAGTCTCATTTTAATTGACTTTTGATTCAGTTAACAAAATAAAAATAAAAGCCAACCACAATATTAAGCTACTTAAAAGAACATTTTACATAGTCAGTTCTTTCTTTCTTTATTTATTTATTTATTTCTTTATTTCTTTATTTATTTCTTTCTTTATTTCTTTATTTCTTCCTCAACCTACAACCAGACAGATTGAAGTGGGGAAAAGAGATAAAACCAGCAAACATTTAGACCATATGTTCTCTCAGCTTATTGTGAAACAACCCCAAATTGCTTTTACACTAATTTTCCAGCACAATCATGCAAACATTCATTGTATGTAAACATGATGCATTTTTCAAAACTATATGGTACCAAGGGACAACATTCTTACTGAATTTTATTGGTCACCATTAGCACTTTCAATTTCTGGCACCAACTCATACTGGTAAAAGAACACTAGGTGCTATAACTTTTCTAATAGATTATTTTTATTGGCTTATATTGGAAATGCATTTTTTTCCTAATCCTTGTTAATGGTGAATCAATTGCTACCAGTTTTGGCAGCTCGGGAAATCTCAGTTGCAAGGAAACAGGAGTCATTTTAATTATCTGAAAGACAAAAGAGAATTATTGGGTTGTTTCTACCCTATTTGCTAAATCTTCATTACATGTAGCTAAAAGCTAAGGTATAGTTATCTATTACACCAA
This sequence comes from Phalacrocorax carbo, assembly GCF_963921805.1. NCBI lineage: Eukaryota > Metazoa > Chordata > Aves > Suliformes > Phalacrocoracidae > Phalacrocorax > Phalacrocorax carbo. The sequence continues at coordinate 204,335,589 of NC_087513.1, forward strand.
CAAATACTTAAGAATTATTTATACTTCCTAGAAGCTGTAGACTGAGATCCCAATACACTAAGTCCTGAACACACACACACACACACACACACACAGAGTTGCTGCTTGCCAATACGACTACTAATGCCATAGCATTCACAAGATGGGAAATACAACCATCTTTTTCTTAGGCTAAAAATAAAGCATGTGCTGTTAAGCACAAATGGTCCTGCTGAATAGATGCATGACTGCCCATAGTTGGATCTTGAAGTGTACATACCCTATACTCTCTCATAGCCGGGGACATGGGACGAGATTTTCAGAGGCCTGGTCTGGCCTCTGGATCTGCACCAGCCCTACAGAAAGAAACAAGTACTCCTGGACTTCTTCTGTTTTGCAGAAGTGAGTCTTCTGCAAAAGCTTTAACAGATACATGTTTTATTTTCAGGTATCAATAACTCAGATTTGCTTTAAGAAATTCTTCTAGAACCCATTTCAAGTATCTAAAGTTTGATTCTATGCATTTAATTTTGCTCCCTCTCTTCCAAAAGGAACAATTGATAAATAATAATATATTCATTGAACAACTCATAAATAAGGTCCAAGACTTTAAGAACAGAGAGAATAATTTAAGTTGACCCAGTGTTTACAAGGTCATTACATTTCACACTAATACATCTTTATGAGGTGTAAAAAAGTTAAAATGCCTTAGAAGTCTTAAATAGTGAGATGATTGGATGATATAAATCTAGATTATTTTAGTAGGTAATTTTTAACCTAAACGGTATTTAGTTTAAAAGATAAACTTCTGTACTCTGGGCGTGTTTGACAAAATACAGCAAACAAGCATCCAAGAGGCATGCTTTTCTGTATGACTACCAAATAATCATTCATCTTTTGCTATATCCTTAAACTGTAGATGAGAGTGTTTTCTATTCTTTTGGAAGAAAGAGGATATAAGTAATAGAAGACACAGTGAAATTTACATCTGTTAAAAAATAAGTAAACAAACAGTCAGAAAACTCTTTCCTGAAGATTTGAATGATGTGTTTGTCTTTATTGAGATAAAGTTGAAAGAGCACAATAATATCATTATAGGCAATCTGTTCTCTCCCCAGCCCCTGGAGACAGAGGATGAATAGGAATCTCAGAAAATCATATATTTCAAGGCCAGAAGGCAAAGTTATGAGCATCCAAACCAGCATAGTGAGAAAATGCAACATGAAGTTCATTATCACTCTCCTTAAAAAAATTAATATACAAAATTCTTCTTTAGACACCACATACTCTGAATGTCATAGTTATTCTGGGGTAGAAAAAAATAACTTCCTGAAAGGAAGCAATATAATTTAGTTTCCTTTAGATTGCTTTTTATTAACAAGAAAAGGAACCAGCTACCACTTTTTGATATACATACGTAATTATTTAAATGCTAAGCACTCTGAAAAAAAGAAAGGTGTTAGTTAAGCACACTTTCTCAGTCAGAAAAACTAGCCACACTACTGAGGGTTATTTTCATGTTGTCCTGATTATCTTATCATAGTTGGCAAAATCTTGTCCACAACTCAGGGAAAGTTAAGCATGTGTACCAATATTGGAAACGATGGTGACAAAACTTTTATAAATACTTGGAAATGAAGCACAGAAAAAAAACTTATTGTCTTTTTTATTTTAAATGTAGTGTATTAAAAAGCATTTTTAATTTCTTTTTTTAATATCCTCTCTGAGATAAGCTAAAATACACTACTGTATTAAAAAAGAATCTTCTTATAGACATAGAAGCTCCATAGAGGCTATCTCCCAGGTGACAGAAGATCCGCCATAGGTTGAAAAAAATGCCATCCAGCATTGTTATCTTAGAATTAAAGGGAATCAAATTTCCTTCAAAAGTGTATAATTCAGTTATAAAAGGAAAAGTACTAATATGCAGGGTCTAGGTATTTCTTAATTTATGCTATGAACAGCCAATATTTAGAGTAAATTAAGTCATTCAGTTTGTAGTCTTGTTTTTCCTTAATTATAAAAAAAATGTTAGTGATTCATTACAGAAGTAATAAAGATAGCTAACACATTAATTTAATTTCTGTTGTGATTTATTGATGTTACATCTACCTTAAGCACACATTAAATGTCATCAAGGTACTGCATAACTTTATTAGTGAACAAGATTAATGGTGAGAGTCTTTATGTCACTTATGTCACTAATATGAGAAATCTGGACTGACACTATATTTTTAGACTTGATAGTTGTCACAGTTTTAGCTGGGATAGAGTTAACTTTCTTCACTGCAGCTGGCAGAGTGCTGTGCTTTGGACTTAGCATGAAAACAATGTTGGTAACACACTGATGTTTTGGTTGTTGCTGGGCAGTGCTTGTACTAGTCAAGGACTTTTCCAGCTCCCCATGCTCTGCCAGGTGCACAAGAAGCCGGGAAGGGAGGGGGCACAGCTAAGAGAGCGGATCCAAACTGGCCAAAGGGATATTCCATATCATGTAACGTCATGCCCAGTATGTTACTGGGAGGAGCTGGCTGGGGGAGGGAAGCAGCAGCTGTGGCTTGGGGACCAGCAGCATTGGTCAGCGGGTGGTGAGCAGTTGTATCGTTTGTGTTTTGGCTTTTTTCCCTTTTTCCCTTTTCCTTTTTACTATATTATCGTTATTGTTATTATTATCATAATCATTATTATAATTATTTTATTTTAATTATTAAACTGTTCTTATCTCAACCCACAAGTTTTTTAATTTTCTTTTGCTTTTGCTCTTCCGATTCTCTCCCCCGCCCCACAGGGGTGGGGGGGGAGTGAGCAAGCGGCTGCGTGGTGTTTAGTTGCCGGCAGGGGCTGAACCACGACGATAGTGAACTTATGACACTAAAAGATTTAAATGGAGATTTATTTGAAATATATGTGAATACACTGTCTATGTCCTGTGTGTAAAACATAATTCTGAAAACAAAGACCATGTTAGGTCAGTTACAGAGTGTTTTAACTGAAGTGATATTAAAAGGGATGCACATACTTGGGGTAATCAAGGAACTGCAGACAAAATTAATATTATGAGCATAAGTGGTTTTGGAATGCAAATCTAAATAAATGTTGATTTATAACCATGATAGCTACTACAAATTTGATCACGCGATAGACTACACTCAGGTCTGAGGTGTGAACTTTTCCAGCAAAGATGAGATCAGGCCAGTACCTGGGAGGCTACTATCTTTGACCTCAGTTTAAACTCATATCTGATGACAGCATATTAGTTTACTCCTGTTGCCAATAAAAAGGTGAGATTTTGGGTGAGGAATCCATTTCCAGCAGAAATCACACACAAAAATTTTGTCTGCAGGGCTCATTAGGACTGACGCTCAGTACTCTCTGAATGTGTAGTTATACTGTACATTTTGGGGCTCTGGAAACAGCTAAAGAAATTCCTGATCCTAATGCCCTCCCTCTTTTCAACTTTTTTGGGGGGTGGGGGAAGTGGGGGGTGGGATGGGGCAGGAATTGGTGCGGGGGGGTCTTATTAACCCTGGATTAATTCAAGGTTAGTGTATATAGAACATCTTTTGTTAGCAGCATAACTGCATTGAGATGATTGCTTGCAAGAAGGTGAATGAGCATACATGTGGTGAGCGTAAAGGAATGCCAAAGCTTTCCCACTAAGGATAATGCAGTGGGTAACCACGCTGTCCATTTCTAATATGACTGGCTTTCTTACTTTCCGGTTCCAGTATATATAATATAATTTTATAACTCCCTCCTTTGTAAAGGGTTTTTATGTGTTTTTCTCTTTTTGATAGGTTTAATAGACCTCAGCACTTAAGCTTCTGAATTTTACAGGAGTTATGAGTATGGCCCCAAGTCTTGTTGTCCAATTGCTTCACGTTCTGTCCCTGGAACGTTTTTTTTTTCCTCATGTTTGCACTTTCTAGCTGTATTCTAGACTACAGCTATTGACTACAGCTATTGTATTCTGGACTACAGCTATTAAAATTCATTTATTGGCAAGCTCTTTCAGAAATGTTGATGTAGACTATTGAACATTTTTGAATTCCATGTTTGTTGCTCCAGGATTCTGGTTAACAAGTTCTTTCATTAGTTGATTCCAGCATGGCACAATATTTCAAGAAACAAATTATTGTTGCCAAGCCCTGTTTAGTTCTGAATATGAATTTGTGAACCTCAAATGTCTAGAGTTGCTTAAGAGGTAACCTACAAAGCTTGCAGGCTGCCTTGTATCATACAGACAACTTTTCCACTTGCCACATGCCATTGCCTGGTATAGCTGCTTCCACATTTAGAACTTAACTGTCCATTTTGTTTTTTATTTCTGTCTATGTATTTGCAGGTACTTTTAATATAACAAATGTGATAGTGATAAACAAAAGAACTGTTTGCATAAGTACCCATCTACGAATGCAAAAGCCTGGATTGAAAATAAGTGAAATGAAGGCTACTGTATTGAATGCCCCAGCCATTAAAAATAAACAGTGGCATAGAGAAAAGCTTCTGTCCTATCTTTTATAGAATATAATTTTCCTATTAACTTGAATGTATCTATCCCATGTTACACTGCATAGAAATCAGTGATATCAAATATTTTGTTAGGTAAAATGAAAAATATGGAATTTTAGTGTTTCCTTGTTAACTTCAGTGAATTATGTTAAATAGAGACATTTAAATCAATTGATCTATTAAACTTCTGTGTGTGCTAATTGGCCTCACAGGCTGTGTGGTGGGACAGGTCATGCAGCCATCTGTATTTAACTCAGTTTTAAAGTTTGCTTTGACATTTACTTTTATGCTTCAGGTGGTGTGATTAAATAGAAATGATGAATGAGTGCTGTAAATGACTCCTCAGTTGTCTGGGGTACAATGTTACCACTTCTCTGGCATGACCTCTAACTAATTTCCTCTATCACTTTCTCTCCTGATTTATTCAAAGTGGTAATTTCTGACTCCCAGATATTTCTAAATCCCACTTTTTACCCTCTGTTCAGCTATTGCTTCCTCCCCACAGAGTTTCCATTCACTTTTTTAGTCAGCAGATGTAATTGTGAAAGGTGTTAGAGTTCCTGCAAGCATTAGATACTGAGGTATTGCCTGTTTCCATTGCTGTGGGACAAATTTATATCAGCTTATCCTAGACATATCCAGGTTACATGTCTACACCACAGCTCCTGGGCTGGGCTTCCATTATAGTCGAGAGAGGGAAATAATAACTTTCGGACATAATTTGTCTTATTCTAGACTGAGATGAATTGTGGTCTACAAACAATTATTAGGTTGAGTATAGATGTCAAACCTTCAGTGAACAGATCTGATGTACATGTTCATGTCTGGTCAGAGAATAAGATAATCTTACTCTTCCCAGATTCTGAGACAAAAAATACTAGTAATTGTATGGGCTGGATGGATTTCAGTTTAATTTAGTTCCCCTTAAAAAGGGAAAAGGAAGACAAGACAATAATATCAAAGTGATTAAGATTCTGTTGTTCATTGTCGAAGAAAGGAAATTATCAAGAGACTCATAGACAGGTAATTACAGAGCTGCAGTATAATCTTCCTGGCTTTCTTATTTTCTTGCTGGTAAAACTAAAATGGATTTGATTTTAATTCCACTTATACATCCAAACCAGCTCGTCCACATTGTTCATATCATGGCACTGAAAACAGCACTATTTAGGGATGACCTGAGTCTAAAGTTGTCCATATTGTGGACAAGCTGACCATGTTTGGTTTTCTAGCCAATCTGAACTCACCCTGAACTATTGCTCCTAAACCCACCTGATCTTGTGACTTACAGTATCCTAACACTCCAGTGAGTAACTTCAGGTGCCTTCAGGATAGGACCTTGTTTCCCCAGCTCTATGGCATCAAAACCACAAAAAAAACCCCCCAACCAAAACAACAAAAAAAAAAACAAACAAAAAAACAAACCAAGAAACAACCAAGCAAACAACCAAACAAAAAAGAAAACAAAACCCAAGAACCCCCTACCAAACCAAAAAAATCCATCTGATCCTTAGGAACATTCTGTATTCCACTTGAAACTGAGTTTTTCCCTCTGCTAATTGTTGCAGGGCTATCCCAGCAACAGTTCTCATATGTTCCCACGTCCAGGGCTGCAAATTTCTGGTGGGACTGCTCCATAGTGCACTGAAAATGTAGCCAGGCAGTTAGGAATTTTTATGAAGAAAAAAGCCAAGGGGTCTAAAGCACAAAGACTTAGACAGTCACTTTGAAAAAAAGTGAGGAAGCCTTCCTGCCTAGAACTGGGAAAGGCTCAGGAAAGTTTTAAAAAAAGGCTGCAGAGGTCAGCAAAATGAGCAAACTAGATTCAATGACTATATAATCATCACTGAAGAGATTCTTTATTCTGCCACTCTCTACTTTTTCTGTTTCTGAAAATGAGTAATTCTTTCTTCATTTGAAATGGAATTTATCTTCTGATTTATGGTAATAAAACCAAAGCTCTTGATGGACTATTTAAAATCCTTGAATAACTCATTATGACATTTCTTTTTATTTTTTATTTCCTAAATAATCTTCACAATTGACTGTAATTCAAATCCAAAAACTTATTTTGACTCATTATCTTCCATTGTGCAGTCAGTAAACACTTTCAATTCTGTTTAAGGTGTGCGTACACTCCTAACAATGAATTCTGGAAGACAAACATGGAAAAGACCATTTTAAATTATGTTCTGAATGACTGCATTATTAGCATGTACAGTATTTTTCTAAGGACTAGTCTTAAAAACTGAGTTGTGAGAAGAAGCTATTCAGTATTAAACAATATTTCATTTCCTATGGTAGGGGCAATTTTTTTCCTTCTGCTATATTCTGCTGATTCTATGAAGATCATTATTGCTATAACAATTTTTAAAGAATTACAGATAAAAGGGACATTATCAATGGATTAAACCAATTGACATATTGCTTGGACAATTTCATTTCACAGTGTGCCTTAGTTATCATGTTTGACAGTTTAACTTATTTTATTAATTTAATATATTATTTTGGATTTCCTGACTATTTGGGACTCAGACCGCTGGTAGAGACAACTATTCTACATTTCTGTATTCTGGACAGAAGTCTTCTACTCAGCTACCAACTTTGCTTTGAGACAGGACTGACCTCTATTCCATATCTCTCAGTATTCAGAAGAAATTGGTCTTCAATCAGAAACTTGTCACTAACAAGGAAAAATATCTTTGAGGAATATGACCAATTCCAAATTAATTTCAAACACTTTGGTTACACCGTAGATTATATTGGGCAAAGACAGCTTTCCTTGTCAAAATTATTTTGTCCTATGAGCAACAACACAGTTGAATGTAACTAGAATTATCATTTCATTTTGAAGGACATACATGGCTCAGAAGACCTGAACACCAAAACTTTAGAAAGCAAGGAAAACACAGCAAGTTTCTAGTCTTTAGCTGCCAATGAAAGCTTCATCTAGGCATTGTATTTCCACACTAGCAAAATCTGGAGCCCACAAAGATCCTGTAATCCAAGCACCAGATATCCATCATGTGTTTAGGACTGATGGTTAGTAGGGTGGCTACAATAGTTGATCAAATAGGCAATGATATTAAAGTCATTCCATATATAGCTTTTAGGGAAATATCCACACGCTGATATTCTGTTTAGATTATTGCATTTATGTACATAATCATTGGCCAAAGCTGTTGATATGACCCAGTTTTGCACTTAGAGCCTTCCAGCTGGATATTGTTAGTAATACATTCTTAATCCGATTCTTAATCTGTAGTAAATGGTTAGAATTAAATTCTCTGGTAAATGTGAAGGTCGTATTTGAATTTCAGGAAGCATGTTTGCCTTCTTACATAAAAAGATTAATGTGAATAAGAGATCTGTATACTCTGAGGGAAATGGTGCAGAACCTTTGCTGGATTCCTGTTTAAATAAATCCATACCCAGTTCTCAGCACTGTAAATGGGCTTTTAGTACAAAGTGCTTGTGTAGTTCTGCCAACCTATCTTAAGTACAGTTTAGGACTTTTGTTACTTCTATCTGTAGAGGATCTGAATAACTTTGATGTAATAACAATAGAAGATTAAAATTTTTCTTCATTTTTTAAAGTGTTTTGGCTCATTGTTACTCAGAGCAGTCTAAATCTCTACTGATAGCAATTTTAGCGCCACTTTCAGAGGTCAAGCATCAGCACCTTGGTAGGATTAAAATGCCAAAAAGAAGGTGTTTGACTGGCATTTCTCTCTGTTAGAGGTCAGACTAGAAAGGAGATTAGAAAATCTCTGATCACTCTTACTTCCCCCTTCCTCCCAGCTTCAGCACAAGAGTTAAGTGGTGAAAAATGTGGGGAAGCAATGCTAAGTATTCCTTTATATATCCTGGCTGTACTTAGTGTTTCTTGTGAGGTGGAAGTGATCAAATGTGATCTTTCCTCCAACTGCTAATGTGTGTCTAGTTGTTACCTGTTGTAAAGTATGCATACATTTGAGGGCTATTAGACCTGTGAAAACTTTGCAGAAATTTCCTATTCATTTCATCCTTTCTTCCTCCTTAAGTTTAAGTGTCTGATATTTGGCTGGTGTTTTATTTTCACAGGCAATGAGAATCTGGATGACAGTGTTTTCTGTTTCCTGATGCAACAATATGTACAGCTGTGCACCACCAGCATATGGCAGGCATTTAAGCCTGTAACATTTTATAATATTTCTGACTGGCTTAGCACATATGTTGAACAGGGGAAGAGGAAAAGATCTATCCCTTTGAACCTATAGGGAAAAAAAGGCTTCTTGTTATTGACAGTATTGTCACACCTGAGGTTTATCTAAGAGAAAGGAGTGTAATTGTGGGCAATCTGCTGTTTTCAGTTCCTACTGAATATTTGAGATAACATTGCAGTATCCCATGGAAGACATTGTTACAAACAATTAATAGATATATGAGGAATACAGTGGATGCATTTCCTCTGTCTATGGTGTGGAAGAGACAATCTCTCAGGAAGAATGGCTCTATCTCTATAGCAAAAGTTCAGTCATAAAACCTGATTCTGAATGTGGGTAACTGGTGTAAGGCAAATGCTGCAAGAGATAGGTAGCAACTATTGTCAAGATACTTAGGGAGGCACGACCAGAGATGAACGTAGAACACCTAACCATCAGCTCCAGTGAGTGCAGAATGTCTGTGCTGGCACTCAGAGCATACTAAAATATCCTTTAAGTGCAGTGTCTGCTAATCTTTTTTTCAGTTTCCTGACAAAATGCAGGCATTCTCAAAAAAATTATAATGCAAACCAAAATAACCCTCTGTCCCCTAACAAAAAGGAGAAATCTTCCCAAGTTATGCATTTGTCATTCAGCAGCCTGAATTTATTAGTGATGATGTCGCAGACACTTGATTGCCTTTCGAGGACCTTAAAGTATATTATATTTTATTTTATGCAGAACATGAATCCCCCAAAGTCAACAATACAACCAAATATTAAACTCCTCCTTTTAATATGCCAGCTACACTGCTTCATACCTGTAACCAAGTGTTTGTTTTGTCGCATGATGTAACTTGCTTGAATAATAATGAGATCATGGAGGACAGTGGAGCATCTATTAAGCAACTTTACAACTTATTTAGTAATATTACAGCATAACAATGCAATAATTATTTTCTATATCTAATGGACTTTTTGAACCATCCACCTTGTTTTCTTGCACCCCCAGGAGACCAGAGACACACAGAATCATCTTCATTATGTTTCTAAGACATTATGCTGCCTTGCTTTGCAGAGATAAACTTCACCTGAGGTTCCCATGGCTCATACGAACAATGCTTCTTGTTGAGAGGCTCACTGTACAAAGGCAAGAGGTGGCCTCATCTCTCTACAGCAATTTCTCTACAACCCCTCACAAAGCAAAATATTCATGTCAAGCTAATGAAAAGGCCATTGACTTGAATTAGACACTTTTCACACATTTCATTATATAGTTTCATCACCAGAAATGGCAAGATAACAGCTTTGCAATATTAAAGATAAATAACAGCTACAAGTGCTGCCAGTAGCTATGATGGGTGCAAGTGTATGGCCAGAACCCAAACATTGCTGCTTCCGAAAGACATAAGAATCAAACTGAATGGTGTGAAAAAATTAACTAGGAAGTATTTTTAGAAGCTGTAGTTGGACATCGTAATTTGTGCATCTGTCTGATAATTTGTCTTGGTTTTGGCTGGGATGGAGTTAATTTTCTCCTTAGTAGCTGGTATAGTGCTGTGTTTTAGATTTAGTATGAAAATAATTTTGGTAACACACTAATGTTTTAGTTGATGTTAAGTAGTGCTTGCACTAGTCAAGGATTTTTTCCAGCTTCCCATGCTCTGCCGGCTGCACAAGGAGCTGGGAGGGGAGACAGCCAGGACAATGGACCTAAACTGGCCAAAGGGACATTCCATACCATATGATGTCATACCCAGTATATAAACTGGGGGAAGTTGGCCGGGGGGCAGTGATTGTTGCTTGGGGACTGGTTGGGCATTTGTCCGCAGGTAGTGAGCAGTTGCATCACTTCTTTTTCCTGGGTTCTCTCTCTCTCTCTCTGTTTTCCTTTTCCTTTTCATGATGGTGATGATGATGATGATGATGAAGAAACTGTTCTTATCTCAACCCATTCCTTTTCTTACTTTTGCTCTTCAGATTCTCTCCCCCATCCCACCAGGGGGGAACGTGAGCAAGTGACTGCGTGGTGCTTCGTTGCTGACTGGGGCTAAGCCACAACATAGTTGCATCTCATACCAAGGTCTAGAAAAATTATGGCAATACAAAATATGATCTAAAAATTACAGCTGTACAAAGTATTATTTTAAAGGTGTTTCACATCTGTATGTATGCACCTGGGATCTTAAGCCTAAAGTTCTGCCTGAGATAGGTGGCAGGACAGAAATAAATGTGCAATTCACAGTACTGAATTATAATGCAGTTGCAAAACCAGAAGTGCTAATGTTGCTACGTTCTGTTTTCTTGAAATAACTCTAAAAGTCAATTCAGCTGAGGAACACAACTTGTTGTGGCTAGCCAGTTAGGCCTGCAGAATTCAAGGTGCTGGAACAAGCATTCCTCATGCCCAGTTTCTATTTAACCTATTAAGCAGACATGTGCTCGGTTTTTCACGTGACATCTCGAGGCTTATGAAGAGCAGAAAGCAGCACAGTTAGAGGGATGAATGCCACAAATTCCTGCCATATCTACAAAGGAATCAGATCCCAGTGTTCCTGATTTCCTGCTCTTTTTGCTTTTGATGTCAGTCAGCTAATTGTGGCATTATTCTTTATAATAACAATTATTATTTTTAATTTGGATGCTTGGGGAAGGAAAAAATAAAAAATAATCCATTAGCTGAAAGACACTGACTTCCATTTTTTTGTACCAAGCACAACCCAGATGTAAAGAAATATATAACAAATAGAAAGTGGTTATGGCATTGCATGCTTGTTTACCTACTATGTATTTATATAATCTATTTCTGGCATATCAATATGTCATTCACTTTGCTGAATTCATTTCAAGTCTAGAACTTCCAAACCATGATAAGGACAGGACATGAAATTCACATTCATTTCAGAGCAATTAATGGGGAGAATTTTTAAAACCATTTTGAAGACTGCAACTCATGCCTCCACCTCTGGCAGGCCGTGTTATTTATAGCTTTGAAATAAAATTATACTTCAGGTCAGGCATAAGACATAATGCACACCATTTATGCCATATTTCTGTATGATTTTGGAGAATAATAATTGGACCTGTGAGCTCAAAATAAAATTCTTGCATTTCAAACAATGAGCTACATGACATAAAATGGGAGCAGGGACCTGTTTCATGCCAGTGATCTTTCATGTTTATTCAGAGAAGTTGCTGTTGCTTGCATTTTCTCATTTTTAGTTTTGCTCATGTGCATATTGCTACATAGCTATAGAAAGAGCAAAGAAAACTAGTCTGTTACTTTGAAACTTATCATTCAGATGTTTTAATCTTTTTTTTTTCCTTTATTTTCCCCCCGATGTTACTTCTTTGCTCATTTCTCTGGGGTCTGAAGCTTTGAAGGTGGGGAATAGAAAGATTTTTATTGTTATTATTATAGTGCAATATTATTTTAGGGAAGGAAAAAAAAGTCTTATTCTATTATGCTTTTAATTCCCAGAATGGCCAAATCAGATTTCTTCTAGGGAAAATCTGTTTTCTCATCTGAGTCCATGAGCAAGAACAGTCCTCTAGTCACAGCTAATGGAAGGAGAGAGGGGAAGAACAGATAGGGTGTAGGAGATAGGGGGAGCCAAAGCTATGCCGCAGTGCAACATGCCAAGCAGCAATTTGGTCTGCTCCATGAACTGCTAATTAGTAAACAATTAAAACAACAGTATACAGTGTGCTGTCAGTAATCTCACAGTTATGGGAATTATCCCATGATCTAGTAAGATTAAATGAGAATTTTCCTGTTAACTATTTTATCCTCTTTGAAGAAAATGTTCTGATGTTATTGCTTTGTTCAGTGAATCTTTCATGATGTTGCTTTTATTGTTTTTTGCTTAGATAGAAGCATAAGCGTACACATCACTTTACAAAACATGCTGAATGACTAATGCCTGTCTCAAAGAATTTGCAATGAAGATAAAGGAGATATTAAGAGCAACAGTTTAGAAAACAGATTAGGTAATGTCAGGGGGGAAAAAAAGGAAAACAAAAGGGAGAAACAGGATGGTTAGGCAAAGAAGAGGAATCTAATTAAGTATTTGCTAATAAATTCTTGTAGACTATCATCAGCACTGTTGTATAAATACATTGCTGAGGCAGAAGTGGTCATATCTACGCTGGGAGCTCTGCTGCACTGTAGGGTGCTGTGATGAGGAGCACACGTGGCTAACAGGGTGGATGGGTGCCTGTGTGTATCTCACACATTTCTTCTGTGCTCAGTCTCACTAACAAGAAAAAATGGAGGAAAACATTTCTGAAATGAAATATAGCATCCAGACAGCACAGCTGTGCTGTGCCATTGCCACACATGTCAACTCCTTAACCATTAATTGCAGCTCTGAAATCACTGGGGCAAGGCTTTCGAACAGCGCTGCCCTGGTGACTGTCACCGGACAAAAATCCCTATGGCTTCTGCCAGAAATTCGCCCTATGAATCTGGAAGCTCCAAGATTCATGGTTTCCTCAGAGCTCCTGGATTTCCTGCTGTGGAAGTAAGAACTTGGATCTATTTTGAACCTCTGTTTCTGGTGGCTTTGAAGTTTATCTCTACATGGCAAGAAATGCTATATGCTTTTGAGCCAGCTGCTCTGGAGTTGCTGCTAAAGCAGTGGTGGGACATTCCCACCGGCAGACACAATTTCATACGTCAAATACTCATAAGAAGGACTAGGTGGAGGCTTTCAATATTTTGGTCTCACACTTGGTGGGAGGACTTCCTCCAGTTCTGCAAACCCAGAACTTCCAAGCATTCTAGCCCCAAACCTTTTCAAGCAATTCTGTCTACTTCTCATTGAATGTTTGGCCAGTTTATTCTTATCCAAGCTTACAAAATACTTATCAAGGTACGAGAAATAGCAAAGTACCACCAGTTCTGCACAAAAACTGAAAGATATAAGAAAAATAAGGTCTTGTTTAATTCCTGCTGAGTCGGTATAAATACTATTTTAAACATCCATTAGTTTCCAATTATTTAGGGCACAGTTAATCATTTTACCAATTAAACAGAAGTGTAGGTGTTGCTTTCAATGAAAACAGAAGTATCTGTTTATGTTATATTTTATACAGCAATAGTACTGTAAATATAGGGTTTTTAAAATGTTATCTGCATTTTTAATGTTGAGGAGCCCAGATGAAAAAGTAACAGACCTTCTACTTATTTTTGTGTGTGTGATGCTTTATGCCAGATATAGTTATTGCTATGTATACATACTACATTTGGGTTCCACTTTAAACTGTCTGGGAAGGGGAAAATAAAGGAATTACATTCCTAGCTCCATTTAGCCCTTCTGTGTTTTAATACAAATATTTAAATAGATACTAATCCAACCCAAAACCATTTATTCAGTATGAAACACATCCACTTGTGTAAATTAGGCAGCAACTTTGTGTTTTAATTGAATACAGAGAGAAGTCTTCTGGGGCAGCATTACTGCTCTGCAGTACCTGTTTAGCAAAGCAAGACAGCTTGCTCTGAGCATTCTGCAACTGGGTCTCTGTGCTAACCATAACAGGAAATTATGGGATTTGTTTAGAATTAAATCTTAATTACTCAATAATATTGAAGAAAAATAATCTGTAGTACTTAAGACTGTTAGTTATATAAAAGTCATAAAGGAGGTCTACTTATTAAGAGATTTAATTAAGCAAACATGTCTTCATGCCAAAGTCAGCTTTCCAGTGTTATGACACAACAGTCCAATGTTTCTGCTGGCTGTACTTAGCTCATTTGTTGTTCAGTTTTAAGTCTCTATTCAGTGAAAAAGTAAAAAATGTGCCTAAGCACCAAAGAGATTTAATCAAACTCATTAAGACTTAAATTTAGGCGCATACTAAATATCCTGCCAAAGCAGGAACTAAATGGTGTAACCAGTGAGATGTCAAACAGCTGTGGGTACAATTCAGCCTTAGTTTTAAGCACTTGCTTGAACAGGATACTTCAAATTGGACAAATGACTTGCTATAAGTCCTTTGACACAGTCCCCCACGACATCCTTCTTTCTAAATTGGAGAGAGATGGATTTGATGGGTAGACCATTTGGTGGATGAGGAATTGGTTGGATGGTCATATCCAGAGGGTAGAGATCAACAGCTCAATGCCCAGATGGAGACTGGTGACAAGTGTTGACCCTCAGGGGTCCATAGTAGGGTCAGTACTGTTTAATATCGTCATCAGTGACATAGACAGTGGAATTGAGTGCACTCTCAGCAAGTTTGCAGACAACACCAAGCTGAGTGGTGCGACTGACATGCCTGAGGGATGGGATGTCATCCAGAGGGACCTGGACAAGCTCAAGAAGTGCAGTGCTGTGTCCAGGTCTGGAGCCCTCAGCACAAGAAAGACTTGGAGCTGTTGGAGTGGGTCCAAAGGAGGGCCACAAAAGCGATCAGAGGGCTGGAGCACCTCTCCTGTGAGGAAAAGCTGAGGGAGTTGAGGTTGTTCATCCTGGAGAAAAGGAGGCTCTGGGGAGACCCTATTGCAGCCTTCCAGTACTCAGAAGGGACTTATAAGGAAGATGCGAACAAACTTTTCAGCAGGGCATGCTGCAACAGGACAAGGGCTAATTGTTTTAAACTGAAAGACGGTAGATTTAGACTAGAAATAAGGAAGAATTTTTTTTTTTTATGTTGAGGGTGGTAAAGCACTGGAACAGGTTTCCCAGAGAGGTGGTAGATGCCCCATCCCTGGAAATGTTCAAGGTCAGGGTGGGTGGAGTTTTGAGCAACCTGATCTAGTTGAAGATGTCCCTGCTTGTTGCAGGGGCACTGGACTAGAGGACTTCTAAAGGTCCCTTCCAACTGTGTTAGGTTCACGTGGCAAGGTTTTGGTAGCAGGGGTACTACAGGGATGGCTTCTGTGAGAAACTGCTAGAAGGTTCTCTTATCTCAGAGCCAATACCAGCCGGCTCCAAGAAGGACCCAGCTCGAAGTAGCAGCTGGCCAAGGCTGAGCCAATCAGTGATGATGGTAGTATCTCTGGGGTAACAGAGTTAAGAAGGGGGAACAAAATACCTGCACAATTGCAGCCAGAGCTAAGTGTGAGAATATGTGGGAGGAAGAACTCTGCAGACACCAAGGTCAGCGGAGAAAGAGGGGGAAGAGGTGCTCCAGGTGCTGGAGCATAGATTCCCCTGCAGCCTGTGGTGAAGACCATGGTGAGGCAGGCTGTCCCCCTGCAGCCCATGGAGGTTAACGGTGGAGCAGATAGCCACCTGCAGCCTGTGGAGGACCCCATGCCAGAGCAGGTAGATGTGTCCAAAGAAGGAGGTGACCCCATGGGAAATCCATGCTGGAGCAGGTTTGCTGGCAGGACTTGTGACCCTATGGGGGGACCCATGCTGGAGCAGTCTGTTTCTGAAGGACTGCAGCCTGCGGAAGGGATCCAAGCTGGAGCAGTTTGTGAAGAACTGTAGCCAACCGGAAGGCCTCATGTTGGAGAAGTTCATGTAGGACTGTCTCCTGTAGGAGGGACCCCACACTGGAGCAGGGGAAGAGTGTGAGGAGTCCTCCCCACAAGGAGGAAGGAGCAGCAGTGACAACGTGTGATGAACTGACCACAGTCCCCATTCCCTGTGCCCTTGTGCTGTTCATCAGGGAAGAGTTAGAGAAAAATCAGGAGTGAAGTTGAGACTGGGAAGAAGGGAGGGGTGGGGGGGAAGGTGTTTTAATTTTTTAATTATTATTATTTCTTATTATCCTTCTCTGATTTGTTTGTTAATATATTAAATCAATTTTCCCCAAGCTGAGTCTGTTTTGCCCATGGTGGTAACGGCTGAGTGATCTCCCCGTCCTTATCTTGACTCAAGACTTTTGTTATATTTTCTCTCCCCTGTCCAGCTGAGGAGGGGAGTGATAGAGTGGCTTTGGTGGGCACCTGGCTTCCAGCCAGGGTCAAACCACCACATCAATCCAAACTATTCTGTGATTCTATGATTTTACCTAAGAATCTTACATGGCTTCACCACTGTAGTATCTGAGCAACTCATAATCTCTAATATATCTCTGAAAAAATAGTATTAATTCCATTGTAGACCTAAGACACGGTGAGACTGAAGTGAGAATAAACCAGTCTTGCCCATTTGGAAGAAGTCATACTCCAGCCTTACAGCGCAAACATCCTTGTAGAGGATTTTATAAGAATTAGGAGCCAAGACAGATATTCACAAAAACCATCAAGCAAGTCAACATGAACTGTTAAGGAGAGAATGACATTCACTGATTATATATTGAAACTCATACTGAAACTCAATTTCTAAGAAGACAATGCCACCACTGTCTTGACATTGTACATAAATGGATGAAATTCAGCAGCCTTGAGGGATAGTCAGAATACCTTACAGTAGCTGAGGGACTATCGTGGGAGACTGGATTCAGATCAGGGAACTTTGAGTTCAGACGAGGGTAGGGATTTGAATTTCAATGAACTCCACTGAGAATATAATCATATGGTTAAAGGAATGAGGAAGATATACCTATTCCCCTTTCCTTCAGAAACTCACATCTACAAAGTAAGGTCTCATCAGGAATAGGGAAAGACTAATATTTAACAGGCAGAACCTACCAGCTTTATGGAGACACGATTTTTGTGGCTGTGGGAGCAAGCCACCACTGAGGAAGCTGGGGACTTTATTGATGGAGGTAACATGCAGACAGAAGTGGCAGTCTTGAACAACCCAGAGATTAGACAACAGCAGAGCTTTTTGCATATAAAAAGCTTGCTCTAAATTATGTTTTTTTACCCTAGCTTTGAGCAACCTTGTCGAGATCTCCCAGTTCTCAGATTGCTAGCTAAATCCATGTATGTTTTGGGGGTTTAAACAGAGACATAAGAATTTCCACACTGACTCAGAGCCAAGCTTAATCTAGCCTACTACCACACGCCAAGTACAGAATTTAAAGAAAGTTTTCAGGAATCCCAGTATGAATAGAATCTAGTTATTTAGCAACAATTGTTCCAAAAATTTTCATTAACATGATATAAAGCAGCTATTGGGTTTAAATACATAAACCAAGCTTGGATGGTTTTTTGGGAGGGATGGATCTAGATCATGCTTAGTATTAAGTATTTGTTTGATAGACTGTCTGAACAATGAAAAAATAAATACTTAGATGACAGTGAAGATTAGTAAATAGCATTGATCCTCATCAGCCAGATCAAAGAGAAAAATAAGCTATTCTGAAAATTTAGTTATCTAAACTCTAAACTATTTCATATTCTAAGTGATGTCATGGGCCATCCATTTCTCATTAACACTTGTAACAACACGGTTTGGAGAAAATGTTTCATACAGACACAGTGAAGTGTAGGAGCAAATTAAAGAAATAGATCAGGACCCAGAGTAAATTATGATATCAGGATATATTTCAATGCAATCAATCATATTTATGTATGAGCTTCAATGCTTTGCTGAATTGAGGGTTAAAGCAACACACAGCAGGATAAATAATGATGCAACTTCTTCTAATACTACATGAAATAAGAAAAGCATTTTTAATGAAAATACTGTTTCAAGTAAGATGTCAAATATTCCAAATCTAAAATACAGCCCTGCATTCCTAGATAACTCCCTAAATACCTTGAAGCCAAGTTACGTTCATCTTTGTGAAGAATTATTAAAAAAAAAAAAAGTAAAAAGAAAAATAAATTTATCAATGTGTGAGCAGAAGACCTTAGTTTCTGTTGTATAGGTATTCTAAAGTCCACAATTAACTTTTCTTTGCAAATTGGACCTGTTGATTTTTGCAACCAAAACTCCAGTCCTGCATCACTGTTAACAGAAAGCCAGCCCTGTGGTGTTACAGGAATTCTTCAGATAACTTTATCTAAAATATCTCCTGACACAGAATCATGACACCTGCAAGATGAAAATTTGGATTTGATCATCAAGGACCCAACCTCAAATTAACAAAACAGTGCAAAATTCTGTTTGTGAGCAAAATACAAACAAACAATAAACACTTAAAAAAACCAACCCCAAACAAATAAATAACCAGCAACCCTTCCCCCCCACCCCACTCCACAAGCCTTCAGGAAAAAAAAAAAGACAGTACAGAAAGACTGCTGTAGAAAGATCTCTCTAAAGATCAGAGCGGTAGCACCTTGTTTAACTTATGTCTGCTATTTTTTTTTATTGCAAATTGTCTATAATCTTTTTCCTGTGTAAGGGCATATACCTTTCTAGTCATAAATGAGTAGTGCCTATTTGTGTGAAACTGAAGCATGAAGTATGTTAAATATTACTAGTATTGAGAATGATTTTTGGTAATCTACAGACATTCATCCATTGAAGAGGGCTTCAGCTACCAAAACGAAACTATAATAAAAAGTTAGTGTAGGAATTTTAATACCCTCTTGGTTGTCAGGAATGAAGAAAAGAAATGGAAATATTGATTTTTGCTGAGAGGTCTATTAAAAGAGGAGAGTACTACAGTTCTAGTTTATATTTCCATACAAAAAATAGCCACTTGGGGAGACTAAATATGACAAAGCTATTAAATAATAAAACTACTAGACCAGTAAATATAGCTCAGAGAGTTTCACAATAAAAAAAATATCAGAAGTTGGATTTACACATTCTTTTCATCAGTAATGCTCTTCTATTTCAGAAATGGAAGCATATTCTATCTGGCTTGTATATAACAGTGAAAAAAACAAACTTTACTAATGTCCATAATTTTGACTCTGAAGTTAGGCCAAGCCACATCACATGCTCAGTGGAGACAATGCTACCTGCATACTACAGGATTCTGCATTTGTGGCTCAATCAGAAAAAACAGCTTAAGGCTGTCCTAATTTATATCCAAAAACCCTTTTCAGTCCTGCTTCTATTATTTTCAAGATGGCGTTCCTTATACCTGTTTATTTTCCTTGAATGGCTAAAATTTTAAGTGAATGAACATTCTTTTGTTTTCTTTATAGTCACAAAAGAGTAGATAATACCCACATTTAAAGAGTTTTTACTAATATTTGAAAACCTCTCTCACAGTATTATTTGCCAAGAGCATATTTGCTTCAGCTTTTAAATAAATGAATGTTGCATTTCTTTCTTCTTTACTCTTGCATGTTATTGACACTGAGGATTTATGTTAGTGTTGCTACTGGCACCCGTACATCTTTTAGTAGTGCAGCCATTCTCTATGGTTTCTCTCCAAGATAGCCTCTCACTGACCTGCTGACTGACTTCTTCTACAAGGCTAGTCTGTCTTACTCTAGCCCTGACATTCTGTTTTGTTAGTGTTCATTTTTACAGTGAGTTCCTTTGAATTTTCAAAACGTACACTACATTGTTTGTTGAGCTACTTGGAAACATGCTCCACTATCAAGGAAAGAGGTTACCTAAATACCTTTACATGCAGTGTTTGAGTTGCTCTATCACTTCTGTCTTATTACCTGCAGTGAGAAAAATTGAAGCACAATGTTGACATCTGACATTTTTTATTGATGCATTACATGGATTTTTGTTTTCTTCTATAAATTTCATAGATTTTTTTTCTTACTTTCACTTGTGAAAGGTACCAAAAAATACTTTGAATGTTTGATTTAACATCTGTTATGGACTTTAACTCTTAGGAAATTAAGAATATTTTTTTTGTTGTTTTTTCCAACTATATTTATTCCTTATTTTTTCATTAAGATTATTCACACATACACAAAATCAGTATAAACAATTTAAATGCTACAACTGTCATGAATACTGACACTGGGACAGAAAAATCTGGAAGTCGGTACCACTGAAACTACTATGATATTTAAATAAGACCCATGCAGAAAGACTAAATATAACAAAAATATAACATCATGTTTGTAAAATTTACATACAGATATGTGTGTGTGCCTAAATGATGATGTTTAATAATCTCTCCTGATCTTTACTTTCACTTATTGAACTACAAATGAAAATCCGTATGCAAGATTAGTTGAACATAGCTTAGTTAAGTGAATCTTTTCAGATTACAATACTGCTTTAGATATTTTTCTCTGGAAATCTCAGTAGAACTCTTCCAAGGTAGGGATTGATATTCACATCTTAAAGGTGGAAAAAGTGAAGATTAGAAAGGTTAAAAGCCTGCCTGAGATAGTAGAGTTAGCTAACAGCAAACCTGGAATTGGAAACTGCAGATCATAGGTGCCACCCCTGTACACCATTTTCTGCTGGAAGACAGCTTCCTACTGGAAAAAACCCTCAACCTCTCTCCCCAGCCAAAACTACCAACATCCCCCCAAACTCCCACAAATCTCAAGATATTTTCTCTGCTCCTAGACTTGATTCATTTTAAGTCTATCACAATGAACAAATGAAGGAACTTGTAAAACAAGTATGAATCTTAGCCCAGAGCTTGAACTGAACTGATAAACAAATAACAAATATTTATGTGAACTATAATTAAGAATAAGAAACTGTTTTGAAGCTAGACTTAAAAAAGGGAGGGAAGGAGATGAAATGCAATTAAGAGATGCCTCTACTTGCTCTGAGACAGAGAAAAGACAGAAAAATTGCTGAAAGAAGGAACTGCATCAGGAAAGGAGTCTGAATAAAATGCTGAGGATGAAGAAAGAAAGTACATAATGAAGCAGTATAAAGAGCAGAAAAAAAACCCCACAAAGTTCTGGTGAATTTGTTTCCTCATAGGACCTAAATAAAATATTTTGAAGCCCCCATCCCATTTACAGTGGGGAGTTTTTACAGGAACTTTGCACTGAAGGAGCAGTGCATCCATGCCTGTGGCTTGCGTGGGTACCACAGCCATCTGCAGGAGAATTTATTGGACCTGAAAAATTCTCTGGGCTCATACTGACCTCTAGTGACTATTAATAGTGTCATCCAGTGACTATAGCCCAAAGGGTACCTACCTGTCCCTATCACACACTTCACCTTCAAGGACTGACCTTGGTTACTGGGTCATGCTGGTTCCATGCTAGTTATATTTTCCTGTATTACAGATATCAAAATGATTGGAAGTGGATGCCACAGGTATTGACATTAGAATATTTTATGCTGCAACTTCTTATCTTCTAGATTATCTTCTCTCACACCTGAAGCAACAGGATGAAAACTCTAAAACCTTTGTCTGCAAGTGCCATGGAGAGGGAAAAATCATGGTGCCTCTTAACAGTGCCACATGTTCTGCATGCTACAGCATCAGTATTCATCTGTAGCTAAACTATACAGCTGTAGAGTTTAACATAATAAATAAAGAATTCTTTGCAGCAAAGGAGGTAGCGTGGTTGAATACAGAGTGCTAGTGTCTATACTGATGCGCATTCTGTCCTTTCAATTATTATGATGAAAACACTCTTCTAGTTCAGTCTTATTCCAAAAAGATATTAATCTTGTGCTACTCACTTTGTCACATTTCCATGCTTCTCACATTGCAGCTTTGCCACATCTGTCAGAATCCGATTCAGATTTCCTGACATTTTCCATCATTATGTAATGAAACTACTTCACTTTTAATGGGGATGTGATGAAAAATTGCACAGGAAATTAATCTAACTAATGTATTAGTTTTAACACTAGAACCTAAGCCATATTTGAAGGACATGTAGATTCAGGGATATTGAGTTTTGTATCATCATTGAAATATTTTAATAATTTCATTAACAATTTTAGCATATAATAATATCAAAGGGAAAAAATGTATTAATACATGCTTTTATGCCACGTCACTTCCAAGAAATCCTGCAATATAGATGTTGAAGAATAAGGCAGCATCTTTTTAAGGCATACTAAGTAAATATGGCTATCACTATATAATATCACTACTTGGATGTGTACTCCAGGTAATAATAATGCTTTTCTGAACTACTCTGAGATAATAATTCCTGCAATTATCTGATTAATATATTGGTGTAAATTCTGGACATTCAGTAATTTAAAGGAGATATTCAGAATTCACGTGTATAGCTTTGTTTAAAAAAAGAGCAACATAAAAGGAAAGTAGGTGAAGTTTTTCCAAACACTTCTAATTCTTGCTCTTTCTTATTTGTCAGGAAACACTGACAGAACAGTGTCTTTTACTTTATTTGACTTTTCAGATATGAAATCAGCAAGAAATATGAAATTGAGTAGAATTTAAAACATTTTTTACTATTACCTTAAAATTTTTGAATTTTAAAACATAAATTTAAATTATTTAGTGTCTTGATTCTGTTTGGTCACCTCTGGTGATCTTTTAAGTGATCCTTCTCTTATCTATTTCTGTATATCCATCTTGGTACTCTAGTTTATTCACTATACATATAAGATGATATGTACATATATATATACACACATAAACATTCCTTTTTGGGAAAAGAAATACTAAGTCACAGAAACAGAGCAGGAAAGACAGAACGTATTTACATTTTGGGATGAAAAATTCAATTATACTAAGGCATTAAGTCTGGACATTTGTAAAATGTTTTAATTTGTTTTAAAAGTAATTTATATGCTTTAGTTTTTATAATCTGTGTTACTTAGGCACGGATCATAAAAAGCTTATAATGATAAAGCTATCAATTAATATACAGCAGTGCTCAAAATCAACATGGCAATTATCATAGCCAAGAAACCTATACATAACATATGGAAAAATAGGCTGTAATCAGTATTTTGAGGAAACCATTTATAACAGCCCTTTACCTGGGTACTTAGACCTAGCAATTGGAGCACTTTGTATGTAAATTTTTCACCTTATTGTACCTCTCTTCAAGACATCCTTACCACAATATGCAAACAGTCTCTTCCAGGACCTGTTACCCTCTGCAGGACCAGGAGATATAAAAGGCAGCTCAAGTCAACAGGAACTGCCTGTGAGCTCAAAACCTTAGAGCTGTACAGTTAATTGTTTACCTAAGATTATATCATGCACCTAAATGAGTGAGTTATCTGATTCATGAGAAGCAGTCCTTAGCAATCTTCTTTTTGGAAAAGGAAGGCCTTACAGTGGGAATACTGGACCAGAAAACAAAAGACATGGGTGTTCGGTTTTCCCGTTTGCCAGTTTTCTTGTATGACCTCAAATATTACCTAAGTTAATGGTGGATTTCATCCGACCAGATGTAAAAACCCTTCCCTTAGCCTTGGACTACAGTTAATAGAGGTGAATAGGCACTTTTAGTAAGCAATTGATCTCATTCTAATATGGAATGTTAAATACAGGAGTCTGAATCATGCCTTTGACATATCTATAGTCAGTTTCTTTCTATCAAGAAAGAAAATAGCCAATAGTAACAACCTCGATGTGTATACATATATTGTAGGTATAAAGGGGTAAGAGATTAATTCTATTTTAAGATTTTGGATTTTTGTTTGTTTTTCTGTGAAATAGGATGCTAATATTCTCCTGCTTTTCTTTGTCATGTGGCAAAGAATGGTCATGGCATCCCACACAAGGTAATACTAACATCGACTGGTATCTCAGAAATTACCTCAATTCAGGCCTGCTCAGTGTCCTATATTATATAGAAATGAAACACAGAAACACAAGTTTGAAAATAATTCAAACACAATTTTTCCACTATTTATTTCAGCCTGCATTTTTTAAAACATAAGGGTGATTTTCTAGACCTAGGTTGTGATATGAAGTATTATTTCACCATTTTCACACTGAGAAAGACAAATTATGCAGACTGTATTTAACAATATTAAGCTCAGAGTTTTGTTTACTTCGACATGAATAATTGGGAAGCTATGCCTGTAAAATTACTTTGTGCATTTATTTTGCATAAATTATACCATGTAATAATTTCTGCTAAAATTAACCTATGACTACCTTAGTGTTTAAGATACACTTCTATTGTGTCTATAATGTGAAGTCTAATAAAGGTTGCACTTAGAATGAAAGATAATTATTTCTATTAGTAATGCCAGTGGTCAGAAATCCTCATTAGGAATGGGGAAAGGGTGAACCCAGAAGACATCTCTACATCTTTTCATACAGTGATCTTTAATGGAAGAAGAAATAAAGCAGAGGCTTTAAAGTCAGAAGAAGGCATGAAACATGGAACTGATATGTCTTCCACCTTTCTCAGCTTCATTTTTAAAAAAGTGACAGCCAGGTATTGTTTGCAACACATTGGAGGAAGGTCCTGCATTATGATATTATATATAATATATATATATCTTATAATATAATTATAAATAAAAACAGGTGATTGTGAAAAATGTAGTTAATGACCATACAGTAAGTAACAAATCTCAGTGGGATGCTAGAGACCCAGAGCCTCTCCAAAGAAATGCCAGTGAGTCATGGGCGAAATTACCCAGAGGCTTTAGAGATGCCTTATTACTTTGCATTCTCATTATCATTTACCTTACCTAGTTGGAATTTAAGTTCTCCAGGGCAGGGAGTAATGTTAATGCACTGTGAATATGCTGCTAGAACAGGATCCTGACCTCCATTAGTACCTCTGGCTTGTATCAGGAATAGTGTGGCCAGCAGGAGCAGGGCAGTGATCGTGCCCCTGTACTCAGCGCTGGTGAGGCCGCACCTCGAATATTGTGTTCAGTTTTTGGGCCCCTCAGTACAAGATGGACATTGAGTTGCTGGAGCATGTCCAGAGAAAGGCAACATAGCTGGTGAAGGGGCTGGAGAGCAGGTCTTATGAGTAGAGGTTGAGGGAACTGGGGTTGTTTAGCCTGGAGAAGAGGAGGCTGAGGGGAGACCTTATCGCTCTCTACAACTACCTGAAAGGAGGTTGTAGCGAGGTGGGTGTTGGTCTCGTCTCCCAGGTCACTAGCGATAGAACGAGAGGAAATGGCTTCAAGCTGCATCAGGGGAGGTTTAGACTGGATATTAGGAAAAATTTCTTTACTGAAAGAGTGGTCAGGCACTGGAACAGGCTGCCCAGAGAGGTGGTGGAGTCACCATTCCTGAAGGTATTTAAAAGACGTGAAGATGTGGTACTTCAGGACATGGTTTAGGAGACATGGTAGTGTTGAGTTGACAGTTGGACTAGATGATCCTTGAGGTCTTTTCCAACATTAATGATTCTATGATCTTAGTGCTCTGTGAGTATACATAACATTGTAGACAAATAAAAGAGGTATGTCATTTGAATACTTTGTATATATTATGAACTTATATAAAAAAAATTATCAAAGCATTCTCTGATGGTTAAGCTTCTTTGATTCAGCCCCAAATTTTTCAAATTATCCTTACAGAGAAAGTGTTTTTTTATGACCTTTCACTTGATATTACTGATACCCAAAAAACCAAGAGTACTCCTGATGCAAAACTTACAGGAATCTTCCTAAAAAATACAAAGAAATAAATCCTCTTTATGAAATTCTCTCTCATCTACCTTTTAAGCCTTCTAACAATTTTTGTCCTGATCAATAAATTGACCAATCTAAACTGCAGTCCTTCATTGGGCCTTCATAAGAAATGAAGATTCAGCCAGTTTTCTTAAGCTTTCCTTCTCAATTGTCACTGGTCTCCAGACAGATTTTCACCTCAATTACCAAGAGCCAATCTGTTTTACTTCACTTGCTCTCTTCATTTATCCTTTAATGTAAAATCACTATCTCATCTATGAATATGAATAATCACAGTTGTTAAGTGAAAATGATATGCCACACATTTAAATCTTAATGAGTATTATTATGCCCATTATTGCATGTTTAGCAAAATCTCAGAGACAGCAACCATTGTAAGAGAGAATCAGAGCTATTTCATAGGTTTCAGTCAAGATTCATGTATGACTGCACACTTTCATGTTACTAAAACTCTTTGATTTTAATAAACATTATAAAGTACAGTTACAATTTTTTTCTCAAATTTAGAATTATTGAGAAACTTAAAAAAACCTTTAAAAATAAACAACATACTATTGGCCTTAGGATATAGAATCTTTGCTCATTGTATTTCAGCTTGTCATGGTTTCAGCTGGGATAGAGTTAATTTTCTTCACTGCAGCTGGCATAGTGCTGTGCTTGGGACTTAGTATGAAAATAATGTTAAGAACACATCAATGTTTTAGTTGTTGCTGGGTAGTGCTTGTACTAGTCAAGGACTTTTCCAACCTCCCATGCACTAGAATCCAGGAAGGGAGGGGACACAGCCAGGACAGCTGATCCAAACTGGCTAAAGGGATATATTCCATATCATATGAAGTCATGCCCAGTACATTAACTGGGGAGAGTTGGCCAGGGGAAGTGGCAATTGCAGCTCAGGGACCGGCAGTGTTGGTTAGTGGGTGGTGAGCAGTTATATCTCTTGTTATTTAGGTTTCTTTCTTCCCTCCTCCTGAGGTTTCACCTCTCTCTTTCTCTCTCATTATTTTCTTTTTAATTATGTTATTATAATTGTTATTATTATTAAACTGTTCTTATCTCAATCCAAAAGTTTTCTTACTTTGGCCCTTCCGATTATCTCCCCAGTCCCAGAGGGGCGGGGGGAGTGATCAAGTGGCTGTGTGGTGTTCAGTTGCTGACTGGGTCTAAACCACGAAACAGCTGTATCTTCAGCTGCCTTATTTCACTAACTCCCTAACCTGCTGAGTTAGGGTTGTTTTATTTGTCCAGCTTCCTTGAATGAGCATACGTTTTTATGGGATAGAATGAGCATCTGTTTTTAGGGTTTAAATTTTTGGGATGATTTACTGAATCTAATAAACTGTCTTGAGTTGACCATTGACTCACACACTTTTGCTCAGAACTTTTCTTTCTGCATTTAAAATTGTGATTCAAAACAACTGAAAGAGCATCTAGGACTTCCCAGGGTCTTGAGTTCTCCCTTGTCTCTACAGCTTTGCTAATCGAGTCTGGAATATCCTGAAGTACACTTCTCTCTTAGATCTGCTTGATAGGTGCCTGTTTACATCCTTCTCTGAACTCAGGTTTCTTTCTGTGTCTGGAGAGAAAACCTAAGACAGTTTTGTCCTCATGCATGTCATCCAAAGTTCATGATTATCCACAGAACTTACAAGTTCTTCTTAAAACTGTTCTTTTAAAAAGAAATGACAGTGCTCTGTCAGGTATACTGAGCAAATTTCCCTTCCCAGATGTAAAAAAAAAAACCAAACAATATCCTGCTTTTCTTCCAACACTTTTTCCATGACCATGCTACATCCTTTCCATATCAAAATCAATGTTCCCTTCCCAGCTAATTGGATACATCAACATTTTTTTCCCCTCACCCTTTCCCTAATTTCCTGAGTCATCTAACAATAAGCTCGACCAAACAACACATTGTTTTCAAGGGCTTTTTACTTGATGCCTTATCCTATTGTTTTTCCTATGGCTCCAGTTGTTGAGATCCTGAGACAGTTTTAGTCTCCTGAGTTACTGAGCTAACTATGTTAAGTACTAATCTAAATCAATATGAAGCTGATAGGAGTTGTGTATAGATAATTGGTTACTTATGGTATCAGACTGAAACGGATCTAAGAAAAATGGTTTTGGCAGCAAGGAACTGTGCTCTATACTGTACTAATCCTTTCTGCATGTACAAAAATTATACTCGCTCAGAGAGTTGCTGTGCAGATACTGTCTGTTGGTCAGCGAGGGTGCTCTTACAAATACTGTTCTTAGCATATCCCAAGATAATATGAGTGACTTCAGCACTTGTAATCAACAGGGAGAAAAGGAGCTCTTATCCTAAACCAAATGTCAAAGACCTCTCTCCCAAACCAGATGACCACTGTACATTAGATGCACACATTTTAGATGACTAATATTTTCAACAAAGCCCTTCTGGAAAGATAAATATATGTGGAAGCAACTCACTGTTTCCATCTAGTATATTTTATCATCTTATTTAGTACTAAATTGCTGATTTATATTTTTAACTTGATGATTCCACAAGGGAAAACCAAAGGCACTTGTTAGTTGGACGGGAATTTTTATAGTGACAGTGGTTGCAGAGAGTTCCCTATATATCATATATTGTATATCTCTCACTTTGATGTGGAAATCTTGCTGAGAAAGAAATTCTTCTATCTTCTCAAACATGAGGCTAGTTTGCTTGGTAATGGAAATAGGACTAAAATGTTAAAAGAGGGATAGCTTGGGTTTTTATTTGCCTTTTTTGTATCTGAGTTCTTAATATGCTCCTTTGTGTGTTCAGGCTTTTTGAGTAATCCTGAAGGCTAAGCTTTTAGTAATTTTGGTAAAAGCTTAGAGTTTCGTGTTCTCAGTTGCCTTCAGGAACTGAAGCTTTAAGTAAAACATTAACTAGAACAAGACTTGCCACGAAATTGTGAGAGTTCGCAAGACTGAGATTGCAGAAATCAAATCTTGACCTGATTTGAGCTGAGACAAGTAAAATAGTTGTGAATAGAAAGATATGAAGAGAAAAAGAAGTAGCAGAATATTATCACAGTTAAAACAGGACGTGAGAAAGAAACAAAGCAAAAAACTGAAATTGAGAACCTAGCAATAAGAAAATGGAAATACTGTATGTGGAAAACAGAGATAATGGAGCAGGTTTTAGAGGAAAGATCGATAACCTGGGAGACATAAAAATGTCTTCTCTGGAAGGAAAAAAGGAAACCCAGGGAGGCACTGTCATGAAAGTCAGGAAAGAGCAGGGCGTTGAAGTGAAAGTGTTGATGGGCTCAGAAAGACTGGGAAAAGTAAAGATGAGGTAGAGGATTTGAAGTTTGGCCAGAGTCTACAGATCACTGTAGATTTGAGCAAGATTCCTCTAAATAGACGAAAGAGATAAGAAGGCATATTTGAAATAATGTAAGAGCAAGATAATAATGTAGCTTGTTGCTGTGTTATTATAGACCGGAGTCTTTCCGCAGTTTTAATACCATAAACTAATCGCTTCATACTAGAAGACATCCTAGCAAAGAGTAGGAACTAGTGTTGTGACTATACCTCTTGCCATCATGCTGCTGATCATGTAGCACTACTGGAAGACAGGTGGCTCAGCAAAATCTCTTTTTTAGATAGAGCTAATTATGAAGGAGATTTGAGGTGGTATCTTCAAGGACAGTAACACAAGCAGCAGTTCTTTGCACTGTGGGTGCAACAAATTGCACGGTCTGTAGATAGTAGGTTAGGCATGAGCTGAAAGTAAAAGCTTTCAGAAAGATATATAAAAAGATGTCAGCAGTTCAGAAGGGCTGAGGGAATGAGAAATAACAAGGCTTTTCTTCTTATGCCATTAATCATCCTTAAATTGCAAGGCCACTTTTCTGCAAATTTGAACCTTGCCATTAATGCTTTCAAACACAAAGCACACAGCCTATGTTCAGAGAAGATAATAAGCAGAGCCAGATGCTTGTGCTTGGAATTTATCTTAAGGTGATGTCTTAAGGCATTGGTACAGAGTAGATTTCTGTGCCTTTAAGACCTCACTTATTTTTCTATGCTTTTGGATATACATTGTCCTCTTCTACTTTCCCCTTCCTGCCCACTGCCTCATTCTTTTGGTAACCATCTCTATTTTTACTCCTTTAGCCAGAGGAGCACTTTGGAACAACATCAGAACTTGTAACAGATTCTTCCTGACAACTGCATTAGTATTAAAAGGCCCAAGATCAGGATGTCTAATGGGACTGACAAACTCATCACTAGTCTTTTGGGCAAAGAGGTCAGCAGATGATTTCAAAACACTCAATAAAATTATACAAAAATAACTACCCTATCTAGAAAAAAAAAAAACACCAAACACATTTTGTTCTTTCAAACAAATCCTCTATTCTGTATTACACAAAACTTTGAAGATTGCCATCTTTCTATCAATTAGCTACTGATGCTATCTAATTTTATTTACAAAACTGTCTTTGAGAAAATAAGAATGTAAAAAGATTCATCACAATCCCAGCTCAATGCCTAAGATAACTGGCAAATAAAATATGATTCCTTACAAAGCAGGGTGGGGGAAAAGAATTCAGCATCTCAAGCATTAGAAGAAAACTTTTCCCTGTTTCAGAGAAGGGTTATTGGATGCAGAATTCAGAAAAAAAGGACCACTAAAAATCTGAACTCTTACTTTTCCAAGCTTTATAATGAAAACATAATAAAAAACCCCACTGATACATTCAGGACACAATTCTGTATAATGTCAGCAGACTCTCAGGGCCCTACTCTGACTCCTTGAGGATAAGCCCTTCTTTCTGTACCATATGGACCACAACCTCTAGCATATTTCCATATTACCCCTGACAGTAAGCAATAATTTATGTTATCTAGTTCACTGATTAGGACTGAAGCACAGAAGTGATGCACATTATTTTGAAAACACATTGTACCCTATAATCCTATATGTGTCTATACCCTGTGTCCTGCCCCATGCTCTCATTGAAATCTGGAATGAATCAACTAATTTTCCGGCCAGAGAAATCCTGGCACAGAGGGGAGAGATTCACACCTGAATTTTGCCTTGACAATAGGTTTTGACATAACTTGCTTAAGCTATTTGGCTCTAAGAAATTGATCCAAAACAAGCTAGTTCAGTCATTTAGCTATCTGACATTATAGGTCAGTAATACAGCCAGGGATATCTTAGACTGTCACCCTAGAATCCTTCTGTAGAGAGTGGAGACAAATAGGCATTTTTAGGGTTCAATTCATCTGAACTATTAGAGATTTCTAAGTCATGATGAGATGAAACATGTCCCACAAGTGGCCGTTTCTCTTCCCTGACTATAAAAAGTCACCATGCTGCCTAGCTCAGACAAATACATCCATATTAAGGAAGGATGTTGCAAGTTAGATAAGATTAATCTCACACATCAAGGCTAAAGATTAGCTTTAAAGTATCTAAGTGGTTTACAATGCAGACAGGCATCATAGTGTGATTTTTCCAATATATTTTAATGCTTTGGCAGTTTTGAAAACCTCACTAGCTGTCTATCAGCAATCTTCGGTACTTACATACTTCTACCAAGTTTCCCCATGGATATTCGCTATAGAAATATTCTCACAGAATAGTCAAATGAAGCTGATTATCCTCAAAACCAAAGCAAAGAAAAACAAACCCCACCATCACACACACTCAAAGACAAATTAAGAGTCCTAAGAACTGGGCTTCCAATCCTATCCATACCACAAGATACTCAGCACCTGTTAGGATCAAATGGTTGTCCAGAAATCTCAAAACTGTGGGTTTCTTTCTGATTACAATCCTCTCCAAGGCAAACTGAGAAATGTGCTCCTTGAGCAAAAAGTTTTGCCAGGAACATTTTTTGTATCCACAATTTCCCAATCCTAAGACTAACAAAAAACAGTCCTACAAGATCTGGGAAAAGTGGGACAAAGGCAGTATTATGTATTTCTTATGATAACATACTTCATACTTACCTTTTCTAATATAACACAGGAATGCAAAAAAATAAAAAGCTCATCTACTTTAGTTGAAAAATAAATAGATTGTGTATTCCAAACAATATATTTCAGGTGATAAAAAAAAACAGCTTGCAAGCACATATTAATACCTATTTGAATAGCAGCATATGAGTGGTATATCATCAGCCACAAAAATGTTGTTCTAGCAATGGCAATACTTTTTGTTTTGTTTGCTTTGATTTTAAAGACTGAAACCTCTTGTTGTCTTATGAGGAAAATATTCACCACTAAAACTAGGAAAATATTTCTGCGGTATTCCAGAAAGATATTTTTTTCTTTAGTACATCTAGCAAACATGCAAATAGGTACATCAAGTGGCTACTCTGCACGTTTTCTAATGTTGGATTCTCTGGAAGTTTCTTAGATGCTGTAGACTTTCAGACTCCTTTACCAATGTTAATCAACTAATATTATGATTGGAAGGCACTGTTAAGGGCTATTCTAGATGTCTCTATTGACCATAACACACAGTCATAATCATTTCACTCACAGTACAATGCCATTTTAAATGTTTTGTACTACTTAAAGTTCAAAATAAATTTGTAAATCTCACATTGTTCTGCTGATTCTTCTAACTGCAGTCATAGTAAATTAATCATACCGTGTGTAAGGGAAAATATCAGCTAATGTACAAACATTGACTGCTTGACATTACTGTCAGCTGTGTGTCATTGATATACTTATTAAGTGCTATGTAAGGTTGGTTGAATGGGCATTAATGGCCTTTAAAGATGCAGATATAAAAATGGCTGCTGGGACACAGTTCTTCCAATAGAAAACATGTATTTATACAGCTGAAATACTGTAATTTATCTTCAAGGGAGAGTGAGGGTTATTAAAAGGAACACACCACTGTTACATATGACATGACATTTTCAGATTTTTTTTTAAATGGGAATTACATTATAAAACTTGTGATAGGAAGAAACAGCTTTACTATGATTAGCATGTCCATACATGCACACACACTCGGATCCTATAAATTTTTAAGATCAGATTTTCAACATTTGACACCATTTTCTGTAAAAGTGTAGCTATTTCTGACACATTCTCCCCATACTTGTAGGCTTTGCAGGTTATGACTCTTGCACAGTGTTAAAAAGATCCTCTGTTAAAAAAAGAATAAAGGTTTTGATGATTAATTACCAGTAGTCACCTGCTGTACTACTATCTGGATGAGAACATTAACATGACAATCATCACTGCAGTCATCTGAATAAAATAACCATAAAATGCTTGAAATCACACATGAACAGAGTGAATCACCAGTGGAAATGTATGTCTATTGGATCTGTGAGGCATATGATCAAAGGGATGATCTAGACAGAGCCACCAACTCAGCAGAGCATGAAAGCTGGAAAAGTGAAAAAGCCAGATGTGCACAGAGGTAAGAATGACAAAGGAGCTAAACCTGCAGACACAAAAGGCCACATTATAATAAAGGTGCAACCACCTGTCAACTGGGGTTTGCTGAGACTGCTTCAAAGACTCTAAAGAAACAACCAACTAAAAATGGTCAAAATGAGCTAATGTGTTAATTGCTGTGGGGATCAAGGCTAAAGCTACAGTAATTGCAGAGAAAGGTAACAAACTTTGTAGCTACAAGAGACCTGTGCCATCTTTTTGTTGAGTTCCAAGATGCCTAATAAATGAATACTGAAATCTGGGTCTTAGGGTAGAGAAATGGGTTCTCTTGGCTGATGCATTTCTCTCCAGCTGAATTGCAAACTATTTAAACTTTGCTCTGTCTTGTGCATTGCTACATTTTCAACCATATTTTGTACATGGGACAAAAGTAGCAGATAATCACTGTTGAAAAGTGAGTTCATATTATGAGCAAAGTCATGTGCTTTGACTGCCAGGAGCTGACAAAGTGGGAAGAGGAAGAGGAGGGAGAGCCAAGCCCACAGATCTGTCTGTAGGACCCGCTCATTATACACCTCTCCTTTTGACTAGAGTGGGCAAAGTATTAGCTTTTTTTAGAGGGAAGTTTCACCACTGGGGTGGATGAATAGTGTTTAAAAGGCACAAAAAACATTTATTTTGCTACTTCACAGAACTAAGGCAGTCATCACAGAAAACAACTCTTTTTTTATGTTACAAAGGCAAATTTTTTAGAATGAACAAAGTATATTTTTGACTCTGTTCAAAAACATGCTGGTGCAATTTGGGGTTTTCTTTTACCCTTTCTTCCACAAGACGGTGTTTCATTCAACAGATGGGGTGGATAGGACATAGGGAATTACCACCTGCCCACTTTATCATATCCTCTTATACTCATCACTTGCTCTGTGAGCTTTATCTTACATACGATAGGTCACCCAAACCATGCACTGAGCTCTGAATAGAAATTTACTTCCTAAGTCTTAGACTACAGCCATACAATCTCTGACTGTCTCAAAAGGCTGGCAAGTTATCTTGTCTATCATTACATCTCCCCTATGAAAAAAAAAACAATTTTTTGATCATTACTTTATGTTTGGGGAGCCAGAGACAAGGAAGCTTGGTAGGAGTCACAAGAGGAAACAGTGTTGAGGCCAGAATTGCCCCATGGTTACCTGTGAAGTTGTAATAATTGTAACTGGCATGAACTGAGGAGGACACAACAGATCTAGGCTAGCTACAGGCAGTAACACCACATGAAAGATATCAAATATTGCTTCAGCCCACATGGCTGAAACCAGAATCATTCCTTTTCCCTTTGTCCCAGCTACATACGGCATCAGTACCCAGCTCTGACTTCAGATAATTTTCTTCTGCCTTTGAGGAAAATAGGTGTACTTTGATATCCTTATATATTCCCACATGGTTAATACACATTCTGAATCTTTCTTTCTGCTTTTGTATAGAGGGCACTTATGGTCTTGTCCCTGTTTTATAATACTTTAAGACTAACAAAAAAAGCAACTTTTAGATTTGATATGCATGGTATAAGATAAATCTCACTAAACACAAAACTAAACAGCAAGACTTGTATTCACAGTTTTGACAGCAAATCTATGCTGAACATTGTCTGAAGTACACAGATTGTGTAGGTCTTGTTCAACTCTTCTTACATCTAGATCCCCAGCTGCTTACACAGGTTTGAGTCTTCAGCAAAGTTTAATTGACATTTAATTGAATACTTGGGAGGTTTTCTTCTCCTAAGATTACAGAATTCATCCATGAAATACTAAGGCACATGCTTAATTTTTAAATCTAGCCATCTTCAGCAAAATAGTCCACTGATAACTGGATTTGAGCTCACGCTTAAAATTAAGCATACATGGTAATGACCCATATGAGAATTATACTACAAAGCACTGTCTGAAAGCATGAAAAGCAATAACAAATCAGTGGATAATTCTTGTACAACCATTTTCTTGGTTTCCAAATCTCTTAGGGCAAGGTCCCAGTGTGGTATCATTGAAGAAAGTATTTAGTCAAAATTATACTTTGATCATGATAATGTAATATATTTTTGCAATTTAGATATTTCTTTGCAAACAAATGTCTGTATATTGCTCCTACAATCAATCACTTTTTAGCAGAAATAACCAGGTCTGTCAGTTCATAACATATACATACCCATATACATGAAGGTGTATATATACATAAACTATCATTTTAGCACATTAAAACAATAAGTTTTCTTTTTTATTCCCCCTTTACCCCAACAAGATTTACATTTTTGCCTTGGATACAGGTGGGATGAGCAGGTACTTCTGGGATTTTCTGAAAAATTTTGCCTTTACAAGAAAAAAAAATTTATTTCCGGCCAAACTAGCATTTTCAAACAACCATCCTTTTAGCCTCTCTGCTGATAGAGCCTGTATCTCTGAAGTCCTATCTATTAATCTTCCATCAGCATGTTCTTCATAGATTATTTTGAATTTTATCTCATTCTTTTGAGGTTATTCTATATTCTAGGGCAATAACTGTGCGACTTGATGGATGATCACTTGACTCTGAGTTCCACTCCAACCTCAAAAGCATGTGCTACTTGAAATGTTAAACCAATTGTATAATCAATGGTTGAAATAAGGCATTGTGACATTAGTGTAAACCATTAAATTAAGGTGATTTCCAATTAAGAAGTAAATTACGTTGAGACAGAGAACCAAAATGGATTAAAAATAAGTCACGAATAAAGAGTTTAAAAAATCAAAAGACTCACTAACATCTCAAAAATTATCCAGCAAAGTACCATATAATGCATATGTTCCAGAACACTGGAATATCAGATTAGAATAATGATAATATTAGAATAAACATGCATTTAGCGGCCCTAAACTTTACATTGTTCACAGAGCTAAGCTTAAATACTGAGTTCCAGACATAGTCATGTTTCTGTTTTATGTCAGTCTCTTGAACGCAGTGACTGAGGTGTTATCACAATGGCAACTCCAAATTCAGATTGTGATAATTAGAACTGAGAGAGTATGTGGAAAAATATAAGAGTATATTTTAAAATGCATTTTGATTTTACAGGGTTCACATCCATTAGACTTTGTGATTTATAGCTATTCAGGCATTTAAAGTTTATATGAACACATGATAACAGAAAGACAGTGCTCATCTCCAAAGCTCAAGTAGTGAAAGAAAAATTTCAACTTGCATAGTCAGTCATATGTCTGAGAACTGATACTTTGTTAGCTTCCATATGCCATTGATTTTGCCAATTCATGGACTGTCTTCTATCTAATTAATATATTTATCTAGCTAATATATTATCTATACTAATATATTGTCTAAGTAATTTGCAGAGACCTTTGACTACCAGAACTTATCTATGTGCTTACACAACAGCACATAAATGGTTCTGTCACAATAAATTGGATTTAACACAAACCTAGAATTAAACATAAAGTGTTCACAAAATCAAAATGTAATAGTTTTCCTGACACTTATTTATGACAATAAAGTAGCAGAAATTGTAAATTAATATTATTTTATTAAAAATACTTCAATAAAAATAGTGGTAGATTTTTGTATACAAATAATAGAGAACTTAAATTGTAATTTTGAATTATTTTGAAGACTGATTTATTTGCAGCTAGCATGATACTAATAAAACTTCTAATTAAAAAGATAGATTATTGTGCAGAACTTATTTTTCAGGCATATTAGAATACATCATAGAAACATACACACACAAATCTAGCACAAAATATTTAGTGCTTTGGAAAGCAAGTATGAATACAAATTTTCTTATATAAGCTTTTAAGTAAAACAGCTTAATTTCTTCATAAATCTTTTGGGCAGGTGGTGGAAAGACAACAAAAATGGTCATAAACCTTTTTAGTCAGAATAAAGCTTTCAGAGCAAGTAAAAACTCAAAGTTGAATTCTGGAATTCTACATTTTTTTCTCAACTTGGAAAACTTTCATGGAGGGAAAATTCTGAAAAAATGGTACAAATTTCCAGAGCTGTGGAATTATGTGAGCTGATATGAACTGCAGCATTTTTTGTTTTCCAAATCAAACCTGCAGGCAGATTATTGATTCATTAGTTTTACCATGGGCAGTGGTTCTTGAATCTTTCTATTACAGGATAAAAATGAAGATAGTTAATTTCAATCAAAAAGGCTACAGCTGTGAGCAGATAAACATTTTTCTAGCAATTCTGACTGTCAGATTTAGCAAAGGGAAAAAAAGGAATAAGCAAGGTCATGCTTTGCTTAATGCACAACTATAGCAAAGACAAGACCACGTACAAGTATATATGTGCATATTTGGGTGGATGTGTCTCAAAGCTTTGGTTTTTACATACCCAGCCTGAAGCACTTTAGTAGAACATAACTTCCACTTCCTAAAGTTCAAGAGGCTTTAAAGGTTTCTTAAATTAAGCAGCCAAAATCATTAATCTCCTTAGAAAATCTTGGCAAAACACTGAATTCATATTGACACAAGGACTAGGAGGTAGCAGACTCAATTAATGAAACCATTTCTCTCCTCTGATGGCTTTGCTCTTTTTCCCTGAAATCACCAGGGTAACACTGACTTTATCGCAAGTGCAGAGAAAGAGCTAATGTTTTAGGATGGGAACAAACAGGTATTGATAAAATAGGTGCTGAGTGAAGCCTTAATGGAAACATGAACTCAGTCTGCTTTCCGGGTTCAGGTAAGCTGAAGTCCTGCTCCTGAACCTAATGTTGACAGTCCAATGTTTATTACTCAAGGCAGAGGTTAGCCCAGATTGCAGCACTCGCATTACTGCAGACTCGGAGTCAGTTGTGACAGTGGAAGAGGTTAATGTCCTCACCTGCTCACAGCCATCCCTTTGCTAAGGTAGTAGTGGTTCACTAAAAGAAGCAAGATCTTACAAAGGAGTGTGATATCAATTAGCTGCGAGGAGACCATGTGGCACTGCTCTGCCTTTAAGTACCTTGAAGACACAGCAGACAGCTTGCTTATTAATGGTACTGTTAATTGCCTTATGAAGAAGGAAATTGGTGATTATAATGTACCTGTTACTCATCAGATATTACAATGGCTCATGCCAAAATGCCCACAAATAAAATAAAGAGTCCTTTTCAACATTTATTTTATAGACTTTAAGAAATGATTGGACAGGACAAGTACTGTTAGTTTTTTACAGACATACAGGACATTTTTTTACTCACAATGCAGCTGATTCTCACACCTATTTACTGCGAAACTATGCTCTGCAAATAATCCCAGCAGGACAAGTAAGCTCCTATTTACTCAGCAAAAGCAAGAATGGACATATTTGACTGTTTTAATTTCTTTACATCACCAGTTTTATGGTCTATAGCATGCACAGCATTTTGCTTTCACACTATACCTCACTATTTCAAACAGAACCTGAACTAATCCTTAAGCCCTGAGATTCAGTAAGGTTTCTATCCTATTTGATACATTACATCATTAAAACATTAAATCAGGTAGACCAACCCTCAATGGGCATATTTTCAAGACATTTTCTATACAAGTTCCTTGTCTTCAGCTTTTGAGCTTTCCTAATGATTGAAGCATTTTTAAATTAAAGAGATGCAACATGTACCTTGCCACAGTAAGGCATATTTTGTATACTGTACCAGTCTAATTCAAACAATTGGATGGGAGAATAAATAAATTTAATGGGAGAAGAAAAATACTGGAAAATATTTAACAAATAATTGTTATATCTTCTTTATTGCTAGAAAGATGTCTCAACTCCATGGTGATCTTGAGCCACACTTTCTTGGTTATTCTTTGTTTATCTGTTGCTTCAGTTTACCAAAGTATGTCCCCAAACACTGAGAACCAAAAAAGCAGAGCCATTTTAAAAGGTCAGGTTAAGTTTGATTCACTGCCTTTTTCCTGGTTATACTTCTACAAACTAGGAGAATAGCACTCAGTGAGCAGCAACTCTGCCAAGTTAACCTTAACTATGACTGATTATGTTTTTCAGCCACAAAGCCTTTATGAAGGTTTCTCAATCTGGATGAGGAGTGTTCATTATTATTACGATATGCATGGATTTTCTGGTTCTCGTGGTTTTTCTCCCTCTCCCTAGCAGGTCCTGGAGGACAGAGTATTAGTGGGCAGCACAGCTATGAACTCCACCTCTTCCCTGTCTTCTGCTGGTCATGTAATACATCACTGTGTACCTGGAGAGATCAATAGGTGTTAAATTAGCTACCAGAGAGTTTCCTGTAATGAAATAAAATATGCCGTATTTTAATGAACTAAAATAAATAAAACTCAAGATAAAGGTGACAAAATTCAAAGACAGGCAGTGTCAAACCCTCATTGAAATCTATGTATAATCAAAAAGTCCCTTAATCTACATCTCTAACTTATAGAAACTAATGCTCACAACTATAATATTCAAATAAAGAGGTCTAATATTTGAATCAGAGTTCTGTTAAATTTTCTTGTGCTTTTTTTACACATCTTCTCATGCATTCAAAACCAAACTTGAATAATCGGAAGTTGCTCAGTTGTAATTTGTTCCTGACTTGTATTTAAGCTTCACATCCATATTTGTTGGACTGTGGCATAAAAGATATTCAGCACCTCAGAAATTAAGCTATACACTTAGACTTGAGTCTAACACCAAATATTAGATAATCAATGAGGAAAATTTAGGCCTCTCTATTTATGTATAACTGTATCTATACTGTGATTTGTGATCCTGTGTAGGTATTTGTGTATGTATGTAATCAGCTTCACCTGCAAAGCGGGTATAATTATTCTTTCTTTACAAGTATCATGAGGTTTAGCTTAATAATTTCTGGCAATTGGTGTGAGATACTCTTAATGAATAACTACATATGGTAAGTGGTAAGGTTAATTATTCCACTATGACAGAAATCAATCACTATTAAATCCCTTCTAGCTAGATAATGAGGCAATCTTAAATTTTTTGATTTGGCTAAACTGACTTGACACAGTCACATTGCTACCGTATGTTGGAAACCCAAGAGGCTGTCATGGAAATTACAGTGTAGCTCACAGAAAGTCCCTGTGCAGGCTCCAAAGGACTGAAAAAGACTATAAAATAAACTATGTCATTTTTAAAATTCTTTTTATGGTGCGCTTCCATTTGAATCAGTAGTGTTACTCTAGAAAATTATTTAATACCCTAAACATGGCATAGAATAAGCCCATGGCTTTCCTCATGAAGTGCTGTTGAGATGTTAAAAATAATTATTGAAGTGCTAGCTTGAAATAACAAAAAAGAATTGTGATTTTATAACCCCAGCCTTTATACTTGACTATAACAGTACTTCTTACATTGGAATAGATTCAGAAATTCTTGATATTTTGGGGGGGTCCATTATTCATCACATTGTCTTTGATATTTAAGTAGGCATGGAAGGAAGGATATGTGAGGAAGACTAGCAAATGGAGAGTGATTTGTGAGGCAAAACCCCCTTACATATACTTGAATGCTTACATCTCTCCCACACAGGCAATAACCTATTAGTTGTCTTTTATTCAAAACTCAATTTACTGATTCTACCACTCTCTGTTAATGTCATGAAACTTGCAACAGTATTGAGTGGTGTTCATGGATGGCTGGATAAGCAAGCCTTTTCCAAGGGTGGAACATAGACTTTAATAAAATGGGAAGTTCAAGATTTCGCATCATTAGTGGAGTTTTAGACCATATGCTGGCAAGCTCAAAGGTAGCCAGGCTGAGCTGTCTGTGTCAAACTCATTATCTCTCAGAACAAATACAGTCTCATGCCTTCTGCAAACAGGAGATGAAAGTCTCAGGTTTCAGTCAAGGGCTGGTTTGTTCATAATTAGGATCTATAACAGTGCAGAACATTGTCTTTTTTTTTTTATAAAAAAAACCTTTTTCCTCTATTGAATCAAAAATCTTTCAAGTTTCTCTCTCATTCTTGACATTTTATTGCTAGCAGTTCCATGTGTACAGCAATTCTAACAG
Source organism: Phalacrocorax carbo (assembly GCF_963921805.1). Lineage (NCBI taxonomy): Eukaryota > Metazoa > Chordata > Aves > Suliformes > Phalacrocoracidae > Phalacrocorax > Phalacrocorax carbo. The sequence goes on from NC_087513.1 coordinate 204,376,959, forward strand.
TAGGGAGAAACCTCACTGGAAGGTGGTTGTTTTTATCTGATTTGACATTATACAGTATTTGAATTTCTCCCTGCATATTCTCAGCATAAAACAGTTACAAAATCATGAAAAATTTAGGTGTGCGCTGTTGGCTGAATGTTTTCATAGGAAAATACGATGGCCTAGGAAATGGAGAAGGATACCCTGCTTCCAAAACTGGGCATATCTTCCTCCCCAGATCTTCTATTGCTTTCTATGCTATCACTTGTTTTTCTTGTTTATTGCCTCTGATCATCCCTACCTTTCCTTGTATTTGTTTTGTCTCTTGTTTTATTAATTGCACTATATTAACTTCACAACTAAGGTCAGTTCATCTCAGTAGGGCAGAGACAAACCAAACTCTGCAAAGTGTTCCCCAAAGCAACCATAAGCAGTTTTCAAGGCTGTGAATGTTTGTGTACAGAACTGAACAGCCAACCATTTCTTGCTGATGAACTCTGAGAGCCTTCTTTTTTGCTTAGCATGTTTGTCCTAATTCAGGCTGCCATCCTGAACAGTGCAAGTCACCATTAATCAGCAGAAACAGGAAATTCCTCATACTATGAATATGTAGCCTAGCATAATCTTCTCCAGATTTTATCAGATAGTTTTACTGTTTTGATATTAAAGAAGCAATATCTTTAGCCCCCAAGTTTTATAAAGCACTTCAAACTATATTAGAAAAACCTGATTTAATGAGACATAAGCTCCTGTGCAGCTGAGCATTCAACAAAAATAAGTCTTGGGACCCTAAGTATTTCAGTACTGCAAGACTTGAATGATAGATAAATAAGTAACTTTATACTCTGGGTCTCACCATTCTTTCACAGGAAGCCTGGGAGAGAGAGTTGAGCTTGGCCTTCACAGTCCCAGTCAAGGACCTGGTACCACTTGTTGGACATCTTCTAACTAAACATTTCTTTAATCCAGTCCAGACCGTGCCCACTATTTGCAAAGAACCTCAAGTTCATGCATAAGCAAATTATGTGCTAACCACATACAGGCCAGCTCCTTATGCTTAGCAGAGTCTGTGTAATTCAGTGTCACAAGAGGTTATTAGATGTGTTGGCAATTTTTTTAAAGGGATGTCTGTGAATAATTTAATTTGTGAATATAGATGGAGGTGAGTGTTTCTAAAGGCTAAGTTTAGCCAAGGCTGGATAATCTCCTCAAGCTCTTACTGTAATCAGTGGAGAGAGAAGCTCCTCAGGAAGATGTCAGAATAGGCACTTTTCTCTGTACTAACTCCAGAAGGTGCCAGGGAAAATTAGGTTTCCAAGGACAGAATAAATCTCATGAACAATTAATACTAACTCTATGGTGAACTCTAAAATACCAAGACAGAGTTCTTGCGTGTATCTGTTACTTAACTAGTGCAGTACCTGAATGCCAAACAGGGCTGGATAGATACAGTTATAACTATAATGCAAAACAAATTCCAGTGCCTAAAGCCAAATTTCAACTAATTGTGAAGCCTTCCAGTATGCAGAATGCCTTCACATTTTTTAGATGCCTTCTCTCTGGAAGTCAGAAAGTAGTTTCTGCCTAAAAATCATATGCATTATATATAATTATATTCTTTTTTTTACAAGTTACGGGTTTTTTTTTTCTTGAAGAATTTAACACCCCAAAATTACCATTTTCCCCATGTACAATTCCCACCTCCTGCTAGTTCTAAGCAATCAGACCTCCTGACAGAAACCCATGCTGAAAAGTAAAAGAAACAAAGGGATTTTTGGTATTTGCTGGGTAAAGAATCCTTCATTGCAAACGCAATATGTAAGGCAAAATGAATGATATTAGGCTGTTAGTATACTTCAGGTTAATAACTGAAGCAGAAAAAGAGATTTTTTAGAAAGTAACCAGAAAAACTTAGCAGAGAATGAGAGGGGCTTTGTGAGTATGAATTCAGTGAAAAAGTTAATTCAGTGAAGAAGTCTCTGCAAAAAGAGGGAGAAGTGATCTTTGGTGACTTCTGGAAACAGAACAATCACTGCTTACACAGCAGTGCTCTTCAAGCAGAGGTGGAGTTGTAGCATGGTGCTGGTGCAGTAGGTAACAGTGGCGCACACTGCTTCCTTCCCAGCTGCCCTCCAGCACCCCAGCCCGTGGCTCCACTGACCCCCTAGCAGATGAAACATGGCCAGCACAACACTGCCAGGGTTGATGTCAGAAGCCATGGTCAAAGTCTGGAGTCCTGCACACTGGGTTGCAAGAGTGAGAAATCAGGTGTGGCTTGTTGGCAGAATCAGATAGTAACAGTAAATCCTCTCTAGCAGTGAGAGGACTGGCAATCTGTCTGGTGAAGGTGGTCTCTGATACCACAGACCTAATAATAGCGATTCATGTAATAATTTTGTTTGAAAGGGGTCTCTGGAGATCACCTGATCCAACCCTTCTACTCAGAAAAGGGCCAGCCTCGAAGTTTGAGAAGGTTTCTGTGCTACAAACACTTGAGTGATGAGTATCTCCAATGATAGGGATTCTGCAACTTTTCTAAGGAACCTGTTCCAGTGCTCAACAACCTATGCTATGAACAGTATTTTCCTTTACATATAATCAGAACTTCCTTTGTTGCAATATGCACCCATTGTCACTTGCCCTTTTGCTGTCATCTCTGAGAATAGCTTCTATCATATCTACAGCCACCATCAGGAGGCTGAAGACAGTAACATCATCACCCACTCTTAGCCTTCTCTAAGCTGAACAAAACCCTGTTCTCTCACGTTTTCATCATATGCTGAATGTTTGTTTCCCAACGGAGGGGAAATCTTTTACGCAGGGTCTTCCTAAACTTCATTTATAATTCATTCCAGATATGGACCAGCTCTAGAACAGATCTGTACAAAATCCCTTTCTTCAAGAGTCTCATTTCAGTCATCCATACTTTGTATACAAGACATACATCTGCTTCAAGAACTAGCTTTTCATTCAAGCTATAAAACAAACAACTCTTTTGCTCCTTAACCAAAAGCAGCCTGAGAAGTTGCAAACTATACTAATTACGACCTTTCCACTACACACGTAAAGAGTTCAGAAGTTTTCTTTTACGTCATAAGCCTATAGTACAAAACCCCACCATGTCAATTATAAAACAAAGGTGAAATTAATAGGGTTTTCTGAAACATGTAGTGTTCCTTAATTTAGTGTTTCCAAAACTAGTTAGTCTCACTGTGCCTAGATGTAACAGAAAGCTTGATATATAGGATTTGGATATTTGTGGACGACAAGTAAGTAATGAGGAGGGTGACTATTATGTCAGGATACTTCATTTTGTTTGCATATTTAACATCCACTTTATAATTTAGAGCTGATATAATCAAGATAAAGTTAATCAGTTTTCTTCAAAAATCTCAGCTTTCTAGGAAGTTGTACAGTAAGTGCCTTTAAATATAGAACATTAGGAAGAAAGATTGTTCTGTTATCTGTCACAGTGTCTCTTAAAAGCTTTGATCTAAAAGGTCTTTGCTTTTATGGTTAAGGAAGAAAAGAGTTTGCAATGAAATGTTACCATTTGATGATCTCTGACACATAAATGTCGTTTCATAGAGGCTTTGTAGAGAAAACAAAAACACTTTAAAATGCCACCTCTAACTGGCTTCTGAAAGAGCACATATTTCAGGTTTGAAGAACAAAATTGTTTTTCCACATATAAACATTCCTTTAGGTCCCACTCCCACAGAGCACTGACTCCTCCAATAAAGAGTATGACTCACATCATTGCTGGTGAAGGATATTGACTTTTCTTTCCTGTACTAAACATCAGACAGGCATCAGAACTACAAAGATATTAACAAAGATATATCACAAACTAGTATTCACTGACCCCAGAATAGCTTCAGTTCAGTAGATACTGAGCTCTCCACATCCTTTCTGGATGCAAGACTAGTTTTATTATCATAGTATGTCTAGGCCATAACGCATTAATTTCTCCAGGAGGAGGCTTTGGGGGACCATATCAAAGGCCTTGGAGAAGTCCAGGTAGACAATGTCCACTGCCCGCCCCATGTCAACCAGGCAAGTTGCTTTGTCATAGAAGGCCACCAGGTTTGTCAAGAACAATTTGGCTTTAGTGAAGCCATGTTGGCTTTTCCCAACCACGTGCTTCATTTGACTTGTGATGGCCCCCAGGAGGATTTGTTCCATAACTTTCCCAGGGACTGAAGTAAGGCTGATGGGCCTATAGTTACCTGGATCCTCCCTTTAGCCTTTCTTGTAGATAGGGGTAACATTTGTCTTCCTCCAGTCCTCTGGGACATCCCCCGTTCTCCATGGCTTCTCGAAGATTATGGAGAATGGCCTCACAATGACGTCAGCCAGCTCTCTCAAAATCCTCGGGTGGATGGCATCAGGGCCCATTGATCTGTAGGGGTCAGAGTCCTGTAATAAATAGTTCATGTACTAACTCTTCCTTCACTGATGGTGGGTCAGTGTTTGGATCAATCGGCAATTTTGTTCCTAAAGCCTGGGACCTGACAGTGTTGATAAAGACAGAGATGAAGAGGGTGTTGAGGACCTCTGCCTTTTCAGCATAGCTGGTCACTGACTCTCCTATTCTGTTTAACAGCGGGCCTACGTTTTCGTTCTTTTTCTGTTGGTAGTTGACATACCTGAAGAAACCTTTCTTATTATTTTTGACATCTATGGCCAGTACCAATTCGAGCTGAGCTTTCACTTTTCTAACTGCATCTCTGCACGCTCTGACAATGCCCTTGTAGCTCTCGGCGGATAATCCTCCACTTCTCCATTTCTGGTGTGCTTCCCTTTTGGATTTGAGTAGACCCAGGACTTTGTGGTTGATCCATGGGGGCCTCTTGCTCCACTTACTTCCCTTTCCTTTGTAGGGGATAAACTGGTTTTGTGCTTCCAATAGAGAGTTCTTCAAGAACTCCCAGCACTCAGTAGCTCCTTTGTCTTCCATGGAAGTGTCCCACAGGATCCCTCCCAACTGAGCCCTGAGTGAACTGAAGTTTGCTCTTCTAAAATCCAGAACCCTTGTCTTAGAGCTGACCTTCAGCACGCTCAGCAGGATCCCAAACTCCACAATATTGTGATCAATGCAGCCAAGGCTATCGCTAACCGCGATACTACAAAGCAGGTTTTCTCTGTTTGTGAATAGCAAGTCCAGCAGCGCCTCCTTCCTGGTTGTCACATCTAACATTTGTACGAGGAAGCAGTCCTCTACACATTCCAGGAACTTGGTGGATGACATGCGAGCTGCTGTATTGTTCTTCCATCAGATGTCTGGGTAGTTGAAGTCACCCATCAGGACCAGGTTCTGTTGGCCAGAAGCTTGCTTGAGTGCCCCAAATATGGCTTCGTCAGCTTCATCATCATGGTTAGGAGGTCAATAGCAGATGCCCACTGTGAGGTCCTGCTTGGAGATGACCCCTCTGACTTTAACCCAGAGACATTCGATAGAGCAGTTGCAGTCACCAGAGTTGACTTCGATACATTCAAGGTGTTCCTTAATATAAAGTGCAACTCCTCCACCTCTTCTACCCTGCCTGTCCTTACAAACGAGCCTGTAACCGTCCATTGCGATCCCCCCCAGTCATTTGAGTTGTCCCACCATGTTTCAGTTACCCTATGATGTCATACCCTTCTGAGTGGGCACGGAGCTCCAGTTCCTCCTGTTTGTTACCTAGACTGCGTGCATTCATATACATACACTTGAGGTGATTACTCTTCTGTTTCACATCTTGGGAGACAGCTTTGGAAAATTTGTCACCGCACTGCTTGGCCTGACTTACTCCCCATTGGACGTGCTGGTGTGAGCGTTTCCACAATGGATCCCACCCCCAGTTTTGACTGGGATAGTTAGTTTTCTCCCTAGCAGCTGGTATAGTGCTGTATTTTGGATTTATTATGAGAATCCCTGGAGGTGTTAAAAAACTTTGTAGACGTGGCACTTCAGGGCATGGTTTAAGAGATATGGTGGTGTTGGGCTGACAGTTGGACATGATGATCCTAGAGATCGTTTCCAACCTTAATGACTCTATGATTCTGATTTTAGTCTATGATTCTAATAATGTTGATAACACACTGATGTTTTAGTTGTTGCTAAGTAGTGTATACACTAAGTCAAGGACTTTTCAGCTTCCCATACTCTGCCAGGTGCACAAGAAGCTGGGAGGCAGCACAGCCAAGATGGCTGACCCAAACTGGCCAAACGCATTTTCTGTACCGTATGATGTCATGCTCATTATATAAACTGGGGGGAGTTAGTTGGGGAGCTGCTCCGGGATTAGCTGGGCATTTGTTGGCAGGTGGCGAGCAGTTGCATCACTTGTTTTTCCTGGGTTTTGTTCCCCTCTCTCTCTCTTTTTTTTTTTTTTTTTTTTTCCTTTTTATTACAACATTTATTATTTTATTTTATTTCAATTATTAAACTGTTCTTATCTAAACACATAAATTTTCTTATTTTTGCCCTTCCAATTCCCTTCCCCACCTCACCGGGGCCAGGGGGAGGGTCAGCAAGTGGCTGTGTGGTGCTTGGTTGATGGCTGGTGTTAAACCATGACATGGTTAATTGCAAATCAGGCAAAAAATGCCAAATCTCTTATTTCTTAGGTAACTTCCAGAAACTCTTCTCTTATTTCCTTTATCTTTCATATTTTCTGAGACAAGAGTCTTTCTAGTGCTAATACTCTACACTCCTTGAATCACAGATATGTCCCTCCTTTTTCCCGACTATTCTACTTACTGGCTTTTCAAGTAGACACCTAGTTTTTAGCCTACCCCCAAAAGGCCAAGATACTGAGACACCTTTTTCTATTCTCATAAACACTTGACTCATATCCTTTGATTTACTCTGCTATCATTCTGTCGCAAACACTTCTGTCATGATCTCACACGTAATCAGTCAGGAAACAGTGCATATCAAAGTGGTTTTTTGTTTGTAAGGTACCAAAACTGATGAATACTCAGTTGTAAGTTTTCAGGCAATCTTTCACAGTGGGAAGATACGTATTTACGTAAAGTAGCTTAACCATATTTCCAAGAAAAGCATTCCTAGAACGGTGCATTTGTCCTACAAACAAGTGAATTCATGCATGTGTCAGTGCTACCACTCTCACAGGCAGCCAGATCTGTATTTTTAGTGCTAAAAAGGAAAAACATGTTTAATAATTTCCAGGCATGTAGAAACCCAGTCACAGGTGCTTTGAGGACTAGGAGTGCCACAGCTGTTAGTTTGTCAGGGGTAAGGTCTGTTAATGAAACTGAATTGCTGACTTATGGCAAATAAGCATTGCATGTGAATAAACTGACTGTGGTACATCAGTGGCTGAAAACCAACAATATGACAGAAAAAATGTTAGATATAAAACACTGACCTGGGGGTCTCAGATGGAGAGTTATGCCTAATTAAAGTAAGTAGAGTCAAACACACAATTCAAACAACACCATCTGTTAGGAAACAAAGCATCTGAAAAAGCATTTATTATTACACTGAGTTTTAGGAATAATTCACTTCAGGCAGGTTAGCTGTGTTTGTCACATAACTCCCAGGCATTTTTCCATGCTTTGATAATAGCAAGGCATCTATGGGGTATTTAAGTACAGAATGCCTTGAAACAAAAACATTTAAGCCCTTCCCGGAGAACCAGCTGTGGTTATTCCTGTGTTTTCAGCATAGAAGCTCAGATCAGAATAGGAAAAAAGTCATATTTCCCCTGAATCCTGCTGCCGCCTTCTTTCACTAAAAGTTGTTTCATCTAAAATGGGAAAAGGACTACAGTATCATAGTATATCCAACTGAGAGAATGATAAAGTTCAAGTCATGCGTTGAAAGCCCCACGTTGGGGGTAGGAAATTAATTGTTCAGGTTTTCATTCTCCTTTCTTTTACAATCTTTTTTCCTTCCTCTCAGGTACATTGATGCAAGCTCCTGAAAGTCAGACATCAGTCTCATAGCATGTAAGTAGCTGATTCACTGAGGCACAATGGAGTCACTCCACTGACTTCAACAAGCTTCCAAGCAAGTAAGAAACTTCCACTTTATGGCAATTTCCTCCCTTTAGGTATGCAGAACCAATATATAAGAGAGAGGAAAGAGGCAGGGAACATGTGATAGTTTCCATCTGGAATCTTCTCATTGCATTATTTATATTCATTCTTAAAAATTAAAATTAGTAATATTCCCCTCCTTCCTTTCTCTGTGATTGATGCTAAAGAGCATTGCAGAAGCATATTTAACAACATTGTGTTATTAGATTTGCTTATGCAAATCTGAATGATGGTAAGTTCTTATATCCTAATTAACTCTTCATCCCTGGTTATGTAACTAGGAAGCATCAGGTGACTAGGATTGCTTTGTTACAGGAAACCTCAATAAAATAATGTGGAGTTCATACGGTGAATCATTTTTAGATTAGCCTGAATAAAAGAACATCTGCAAGTGAAAAAAAGAAAAAGTTAAGAAAGCTCAAGTAATCTTAATTTATGTTAATAGGACACTAACATGTTATACACATATAAAGCTGTTTGTGTGAACTTTGTAACAGTTAATTTCCTTCCAAAGAGACTAGAACTTTTCTCTTATTATTGCTGTTAATCAGGATACTTTCTTTTTTCCTTTTCACTGTGTTAGCTATAGAGTTAGTCACATATCTGTTGATTATTATATGCACAAAAATACAAAGAAGACACTTGAGAAGAAAATCTTAAAAGAAAAATTGTTTAGAGCTATCACTTACTGAACAAAGGAGATCAAAAGACTGGATTACTTACGAGTTTTTGCTTTATGATAGAGGATTTTTTGTTTGTTTGTAATGCAGTTTGAGGAGGTTTTGGTCACATTTCTTTATCATCTTTTTATAAAATTGCAAAGTCTTTTTGATTGCCCAACAGTAATCTTCTCATCTGGCATTATTAAAACAGTGCTCACACTAAATATTTCTCAGCAGTCTTTTCTCTCAACTAGTTTGAAAAGGTATCTGGAGAGAAAGTTTGAATATTTTTGTATAATAACATCCTAAGTCTCAGTATCATAGGACCTGGAGGAAATCTAGACTATAGTGATTTTACTACTTCAGGAATGTTTTTTTGCTTATAATTTTTCTTTTTTGTTTTAACAGACAAAAGATATATGATGTGTTAATACTGACTATGCTAAGACAACTGGCTGAAACCTGACTGAAAACTGAGTCAAAAAGATAAATTAACTAATTCATTATTGCAACAACATATTATCACTAAATACATATACATGCCTTGTCAACTCTTATCTCTTAAAATTAATGGCTAATTCTCTGAAGTTTAAAAATAGGAACTAAAGGTTTGATTCAATGCCTTTGATTTTTCATTTATTTCATAGTCTTTGGACTAGAGATCAGTTGTATTCATGAGTGCCATGTCTAGTACACATGGATACCACATTAGCTTAAAGAAAAGTTAGACAATACATGCACATTTTGGTCTAGATATTCTGGTAACTCTCTCACAGATGAGAAGGCACAGAGAACACAGGGTGAGGGGGTGTGGCATGCTAGCCAAAATGCCTGACCTCATGCCACGCACATCAAAATCTCTGCATGACTTGGAGCCACAAGACACAGTCACGGAGGCACACAGACACTGCACAAAGTCAGAGTCTTGAGCAGCTGTGAGAGGAGTTTCTACATGCAAGAAACATGGTGTGTGTGGCATTTATGATTCAGTTATTCTGCATTACTTAAATGATTAACTCAACTGAAATATCATAAAATAAATACAAACCAGGAGCCAAGATACTATGTGAATATATCTAGAGGCAGAGAAAATAGGAACCATGTTCCTACACAGCAATTAACCCACAGCATGATTTCTTTCAGCATTGATGTCTCTTTTCTGCACTGGAAGATCTGAATAATATTCAGGACAGGAGTTATCTCTGTTGACTTTTACTCTGAATAAAAAATTGCTTGTAAGAGAGCTACAAACTCCTTGTAAGTTCTCCCTTTAGTTATAAGTTATACATGATAAGAGATTTGCAGAGGGTGAAAAAAAATCTGTTAAGTCAGACTGAGGCAGCAAGAATGCAGTGAAATTCAGAGTCTACAAAACTTTAGGGTTAGTTTTCATCCAAGTCTCTGTAAAATTCTAAATTTTTAATTATTTTTTCTGAAAATAATTTGGAGTAAATTTACTTCACAAGAAGAAAAGCATTTCATTAAGATATCTTTAATCATTTCATAGTTCTCTGAATCAAAATAAATCGTTCTGCTATGTTTTATTTAAAATCAGCTCTAATATTAAGCTACATTTTGAATGTCACACTGCTAAGAGGAATGTCTGTACTGATGTTTCTGATATCCCTATTTTTCATCTTCTCTAATACATCCAGAGCTGTATTTCTGCTAAAATAGTATTGAAGCTGTATTTCTATCAGAGGGAGATGTACAGCATGCTGCTTGGAGTTACAGAATTTCTGCTGGCCGTATGGGATAAAAGAAAACAATGGAAAAAAATTCCGAAAACACCCAAAACTGCAAGTGACTCACAGATTCCATAAGGCAGAGCACTGATATGAAAATTCAGTCTTAAATTTTTTAATGTTCCAAAACTAAATGTTTAGCACCAGTTAAAAACATGAAATGTTCTTGGGTTTAACTGATCAGCATATGACATTTGGATTTTTCTCAGACTTTTTTCCTTATTAACAATTTGATTTTGAGAAATCTACAGCTTCTTTTGGGTAAACAAATAAGCAAATAAAAGAGATAATCTGTTTGTGATATTTGTTTCCTAGCTAGTTACCCTGATATCATTTTACATCTATTTTGTGTTAACTAGCACAGGCTGGCAGAGGAGTATATAACAATTTAGCTCTATTAATAAGAACGTAAATTTTAGTAGGAATGCCAAGGAGCAAGCTTCATTTCTACAACAGGCTATTATATTATGGAAATGTGTTTTCTAGCTGTTGTGCCTGTCTAGACTGCTATCAGCAGCTTGTATTCACTATGAAAGCCTGCATCTGGTCCATGCAAAGTTTGCTGTTTTGCAGCCCATCTGCTCAGAAAAAGAGATCTGTAACACTGCCCAGTTTGGAGTAACGCTCCCTTATCATTGTAGTTGCTGTTTCTATATAGAACTCAAAAATAATGATGGTAACTTTCTACTTTTAGATCCCAGTAAATTTGTCTGGGCAGATGGCTATTCAGCTCGTGAAATCAGGGACAACTGAGAATCAAGTGAAGCAGGCTGGAGAGTAGCATTCTTTCATTTCTGTGGCTTGATTGATCCCTGTAGTCCCACCGAAACTGTGATGCTGAATGTTCTCAGGAGATGAGAAGGTGGCAAAGAAGCTAAGTAAAGTGTGAACAAATTGAGGTGTTAATGCAAGAGACAAAAATAGAAGACCGTGCTTGGAACTATGTGCATGATACGCAGCTAATCTGCTATGACAGTTCCACAATTTCCTGAGTAAGACCTGAACTTGATCTTAACTTTAGCCAAAATTTTAGTAAACAAGTTCAACACTCTCTTTATCTCAATAGCTGTGTCTAACAAAAATGCAAGAAAAAATACATTTGTTCTGTCCTTTTACTGATAATAGTAAAATTGTTTTCCATTATATACTTATTATTTAATATTCTGAAGGGAAAAAAACTGACTGAAGTTCATTTAGATTCATTCTTTTTTGATATAAAGTGGTTAAGGAGCCACTTTCTGAGTGACCAAAATCAGCAAACTGATTTATATTGGTTTAGGTTTAGTTTGTTTTCTTGGGGTACCAACTTACACTTATTGATATCAATTACTACTGACTTAAAAAGGAACTGGGAAAGATTACTGAATTTATATAACAGATGTCAGTAATGAAAATATTCTCCTTTCTAGGTAAAGGTTCGATAATGGGGCTTTGCAGTGGACCACCTGTTCTTATTCAAACTCCCACTGACCTGAGATACTAAGATGCTGATACAGCCAGCAAAAATGGTGTAATATTGGTCAGGGAGACTGATTAGTGTCCCTTAGCAGCATATATAAGTCCTTTGCATGGATTAATCTTGGCTTCTTTGTGTGCTGCCATGGCTTGTTCCTTTGTTTTGTGTCTTGCCTGCTTAGCTGTTATTTCTGGCACCTGCTGTTCTGCTTTTGTCTTCTTGTCCCAGTTATCATTTGGTTTTTTGCTATAAAGCTCTCTTGCTTCTGATCACATTGTCTACACAAATTCTTAGCTTGGGAGAGCTCTTAAATTTCTCTGTCTCATGAACTGTGAATTCATGTCTCCACCTCTTGGTGGTCACTATAACCATCAGGACCATTTGTGCAGGTTTCTAATATGGTGAACCTGATAAAACCAGTTTATGGTGTACAATGACAAACCAGGAGAAGAAAAGAGACAGAGTAAGAGATTTCAAATCCAGAAATATATTATATACTAGTAATTGATTTTTTAAATGCTTTTAAACTAAAAATTCCTGAAATTTTAAAATGGAAAAAAACTTAATGAAATATATCTATAATGTGGTTAATATTGTTGTTAAAGTAAGGTATCGTTAGATTCTCTCTTAGATTAAACCAGTTTGCATGGTAAATATGTGTACTATTCTCTTAAGGATTGTATTGCTAGAACAGATGGTCTATCTACACGGCATAGAACTTGACCTGGGTAAACTCTGCTCCCACATATGGTATTCCTGGGGCTTGTTGTTGTAACTGGGTTTTTTGTATGTATGTTTTCAAAGTGTCTGAGAAACAGCAAAGGCTGAGTTGTGACCCACAAAAACATTGCTTCTATAGCATGATGCTAAATATATGTTTCATGCCCTGGAGCAGAGTAGGAGGTTGTGGAAAAATATATGAAAATACGAGGGCAGCGTGAGTAGTGTTGAATCATGTTGGAAGATCAATGCATGGAGCATGGTTAAGATCAGAAACATATGGAATAGTTCCTTAGAAAATAATAAAGTGCTAGTTAGCAAACCATAGTAAAATCAGGACAGGGAACATGTCTGGCCTTCTTTCTACCCCTTTGAATGATATGCATTGCAGAAAATAATGAAAAAAGCAAACTCTCCTCTCTCCAAGTAAAGGAACTTATGCTCTTTCTGGCCTTTGTTGTTCTGTGGAAAATGAGGAAAGGAAGAGAAGGCATCTCAAAGACTTTCCCATGATTTACATGCCCTAGACAGGCAGGATCTGACCTTTAATTTGGCTAGATGTGCATTGATTAGGACTGAATCTCATTAAGACACAATCTACTGGGGGTGGTGCAAGAGAAAATATAATATTGATTAAAAAATAAAATAATCCTCTCTCTCTCCCTCTTGACTGCCTTAGTTCATAATTAGCCTTCCCATCTAGCTTTCCTCCTACATGTTATGTAGCTGTCAATCTGACAGGAAGCAAGATCATAAGAATGCAATTAGAAATTTCAAATTAGCAGTCAAGCACAGACAAGGGATGGGGGAACCTGCGTCATGCCCAGTATGTAGTTTGACTGAGGCTTGATTGCAGTAATGCGAGCTAAAGATTTTTAATTCAGCATAAAATTTACTGCTATTATGATTATGCTAAGTTTGGCAATAGCATCACATTTTTCTTATGCAGGGTGACCACGAGAACCAGCTAATATGCAGCAGCACAAATAGGGTCATATTCCCCCTAAAATGCAAGACTGAAAGGGCTACTTCTGTCCACTGTGGGAATACTTTACAGAGAAAACCTTGAAAGCCAACACTGGCTCTCTGTTAGAGTTGTGGAAAGGAACTGAATCAGAAGGGGTAACATTAGCCTCCTTCCCTCTTTATAATCTTTTAGAAATGGTGTTTAGTACCATGATAAAGGAACATATGGTAATGAGACAATACCAGGATCTTCCCAGGCCATGCCAGGCTTTTAAAAAAGTGACTGCAGCACTGACACAGTGTTTGAATCGTAAGGATTTTTAAATTTTATTTTAACAACAGAGAAGCAGTTCAAATTCTACTTTATCAGGAAGTATTTGAAAATATTTACTCAGTGTTATCAGTGGAGAAGATGCAAGATGTTAGCAGTTTCTGTGAATCCAGGGAAAGACTAGTTCTATGAATTTGAATTAGCTTTGCTCAAATTTTATTTGAGACTATAAGCATCTATTTTAGGATTTACAAGACTGTAAAGTCCTAATTTAAGAACTGTCATCATGTTGATTCTTGTTACTTAATTGTAGGTAAATTTCATAGGAAGGGCTTTTTACGGGGAAAAAAAAGTTAATTTGGTGAATTAGCAAGGTAATTTTCTTTCTGAGAGAGTAATGTATTTGAACTGACCTATTAAGAACACAACTGACTTAGGGTTTGGGGGTCTTCACAATGGTCACTCACTGACTAATGAGCACAGAAGGCCACAGTAAATATCTTCAGCTGGCATGTGTCACACCACTTAGTTCACTGAAGTGATGTTCTTCTGCTCTCTGCCAAGGTCTGGGTCAAGCTAGAAGTTCAATAAGATATATTTATAATGACCATTTCATAGTTTGCTATGTTTCCATGTTTGTAATCCAGGGTTTCAAAGAAGTTGTTAAGTGTTATGTGGTCTTCCTAAAGCAAAGCCAACAGCTCACCTTCAGCTCAGTAGAAAAGAAGCAACTTGCCTTTGTCTGAGAGGACACAGTACTGGAGTCAAACCAGATAGGCACTAAAATGATGGAGTCTGGGAGAGGAAATATGAATTTCAGAGCTTCTGCTGGGCCTTACACATTGCTACAGACCATGTTTGGCCTTGCGAAAACAGAAGGAAAACTCTCTCCTCATAAAGAGGTTTCAGACATCTAATTTTTTCTTCCCATCTTGGGAAGAAGACCACAAGAAAAGAAAAAAAGGAAAAAAAAAGATTAAAAAAAACTGAGCAGAAGGAAAAACAGTTGATGTAGTGAAGTTAAAAGAAGCTCTTTGCATTTGGCAATGTTGTTTGCCGTCTGACCATTTGCCCAAATGGCAATGGACAAAATCACATAACGGCGGGTACATGATAAGCTGAGTGGGAATAGTGTGTGGGGAGTAGGGGCGTCGTTGTAGTTCATCATCTGAACAAGGAAATCTGCCCCAGAAACCTGAAGTTTGAACGAGTGGGAGCTCTCTCTCATCTGGACAATGTCACTGTGATGTTATCATGTTTTTGAAATCAAAATATATCTGGACCCAGAGTGAGGTGGTGCAGTCTCTGTTCGCAGTCATGCACCAGAGGTCTTAAATCTTCTGAGTCAAACCCCTCATCAAGAAAACATTCAGTACTTATATTTTCAATGCTTTTTAGCATGGTAGGGGCTTCTGGTGCCAGGAAAGCTAAAACCCAAATTCCAAAAAAAAAAAAAAAAAAAAAAAAGAACGAACAAACTGTGGGAAAGAAAGATCCTACTAGATTAATAGAATGTTGTGATACTGAGACTGATGAAAGAAAGAGTAATAAATTTCAAGATCTTTAAAGGAACAGGATGAATCTTAGATGTATTGTTTGGAGTTTCATTTAACCTGCTCTGGTATTAAAAACACCATGTTCTACCCATATCTGACTGAAATTCTGTTCAAGTATTTGCTGTTAATACTCTCTTTTAAGCCTGTTTTCAAAAACATTTGAAGTGGACTATGGCATTCTTTTAATTTAAATCAAAGCTGTCATTTCCTCTTTTACATTTTCTCCCATTACTGCAGGGGTTCAAGAGTTGGGTTTTTTTTGTGTTATTTTTTTTAATGCACCTCTTCTGTCTTGTATTTTAAGAGAAAGCCTTCCTCCTAGGGTTTCTACTCCTGTCTTGTACTTCAGACCACTTCTTTAGACTTAATCATTTAGAAGAGGTAATAGCTGTGTATCTGAGGATACCACTCCCAGCACTTTTATCTTCCTTTAGTCAAGAGAGTTGGGTCTTCCTTAAAACCATAATAAGAGAGACAACAGTGAGGATTTCCTCTGAGGAGCAGATAACAAAATCCACTGTCAAATTCACATCATAAATTTCCTAAACATTATTATATGCTCCACTTAAAAATATTACTAGCATGTCATTAGAAGATAATTTTTACCTTTGAGGTTGGTGGATAACCTTCGTTATGGAAATTATCAAAGAAGAAAAATAAATCTTGTGATTTTTGTTCTTCCTACCCTCACGTAGATCTAGAAATAATGGGACAGCATCATCAGCAGGTAGGAACAGAACGTAGTACACAGCACTGCAATTACCTTCTACAAAAGTCCAAAAGAAAAATATGCACCAGTAAGATCTGAAAGAAAAACGTAGGTGAGTGTCTTGTTACCGCTAAATATCTAATTAACAAAATAGTTATTTGGTTTGTGTGCAATGACACAGATCCTGAAAAAAAAATATAGAAAAACAAGAATCAATTTCTGTATGTCGGAGTTTAGTGTTGAGAATGAGAGTTAAAAAAAAGTAGAAGTTCCATTTCTCTTGAGAAGAACAAGCATTAAATTTAGTAAGCAGAAACTTTACCCTTAAGAGAGTCTGGAATCTTCAAAATGAGTTACAAATCAAACACAAACAAATACCTTATGTTAGTTTTTTTTAAAAGCAGAAGCTGAAAGAAAGAACCTCAGCATCAAAGAAAGGAGAAAAATGCTGATCCTAACACACATGTTTAGATATTTTTGAATGCTCACATTCACAGTTTGCAGGAACCATCAAAACAGGAAAGTCCTCATTCTTTCATTTTGTTTTTTTGGTTTTGGTTTTTTTACAAGGAGATTACAAGGTTTACATGAAGTTAATAATTTGTTGCATGTAGCAATTTTGGATCAAATGTCTGTTTCCATATTTGGAAATGCTTAGGGGCTTGGAGCTTTGCTCACATTTTACCAAAAAGCTTCAGTGAAAGACACCCAATATGAGATTTCAGTAGTTAAATTATTTCAAGAAAGTGTGTGTTAGTCAAATCATTTGATGTCTGGTGTAATCAACAGTTATAAATATAGATATATATCTATATCCATAGACATATGTGAATGAAAATGGGAATTTGGTATTTCTGGCACTAGCTTGGGTTTACTTAGGAGATTTTCTTACTCTGTTAATTATTGTCTCTAGTGATTTGTCAGCTTTTCAAACCTTTTAATTTAAAGATCTTTAGGTGCCAGCATCATTAGTTGCTGAAGTAGCTCTATCACTGACTGCAATGGTGACAACAGCAGCTCCGACTTTTGTAGGACTGATGTACTGCATCTCTACAGTTTCTTGGACACATCCTTTTCTTCTGACCAACAATATTTTCTGACTGTATTTCAGAATTTTCACCTTTGACTATTTGCCCTATTACCTGGAGCCACAGCAACCAGAGAATGCAGTAAACAGGGATGGCAAGGTGGGAGCAGAAGAGATGGTAAAATGCCCAGAGATTGCGTAGCACTGCCACAGGTGGTGCAACACCTGCAGTGACATGCCAGGGGTAACTTTGCAGGGTCAGTTTGAATGATGGCTCCTGGCACATCCTCCAGGTCCCCAATGCCTGGTACAGCTCCCTGAATCTGGGGAAAATACAGCCTCACCTGCGGGAGATATGCTCTGGCTGAAACACTGAGTCACCAGCTGAAGGAGCTGTAGGAGGAGGCAAGAAGACTGAACACCCTCAAGAAGGGATTGACATGGGACGGACAGGTCCTTTGGCAGAACCTGAACCCCACATTGCGTGGAAGGAAGGGCATGTAGAAGCTGCACCTGAGCAAGTGGAGTATTAAGAATGCTAGGAAGGGGAAAGCCAGAAGCTTGCAAGTTTTGTGACAAGGTGAAAGCTCTTTCCTGACTTTGCAACTGTGCATTTACACAGTAGATTTAATGCCCTGATAAAAGGTGAGGAGGAACAAGTTTTCTCACAGCATAGTGGGGAGACATCTGATCCTTACAGAATCATAGAATCATACAATCGTTAAGGTTGGAAAAGACCCTTAAGATCATCGAGGCCAAACTCGTTTGGACTAGATAACCTCCAAAAGTCTCTTCTAACCTAAGACGTTGTGTGATTCTGTTCAACGATTCTATGATATTTGTATATCTGAAATTTCAGAACTGCAGTCACAAATCAATATCCAGGATCATTTGCAAGAAGACAAGTGTATTTAATGAGCTGGCTTCAACTGACTGTGGTAAAGTCAACATCCCTGGAAGCACTGAGTATAATGTTTCCATACTGCATTGCCCACTTTTCCTCTACCACTTATCACATGCCATCATCCTCAGAACTGAATTCTCCAGCGTCATTTTCTGATGTTGCAGGATACATCTCACCACTCCAACAACTGTATTACATCACACTCACATCTTCTGATTGAGAAATATAGACTGGTTGGATTATTACAATCCTGTGAGTTTGGAGCAATCACAATGCTGCTTCTAATTTTAATTTTTAAATGTTTTGTATACCACCAGTAATATTTTGCAAACAGTGCTCTGAATCTTCTTTCATTCTGTGCCTTAGAAGCATTGAAAATATTGAAATTATGTGTATACCTTATATATCATAACCTCAATCCCTGACCTTCATTCAGAATCTGTGAAGAACATCCAATAAGGAGGACACATTTCCACCTTTCATTTTGCAGCTGCCTTTGAAATGGGACTATTTTTAGATTATTTTAAAGGAATCTGGGTATTACATTAAACAGTAACTATGTCCCTGTAATCCAAATAGGGTTTTGTTTATTCCCATACTCCAGATTCCCTGAGAATTCTGTCCTAGGAGGTAAAGTATCTCTGGTCTGTTCCCATATGATGTTAGACATCTGATATCCCCACAGAACTTCTTTGTATTACCAGAAAATAAGAAGGAAAATAAAGCCATCCAGTCTATAGGATTTGGGGTTCACCAGCTGGCTTATGAACCACCTGTTCTGGTAATAGCATCTATCCATCTTGTTTGATGCTCTGACAATTTACACCTGTTAAAATCCACAGCCTTTAGAGAAGTTAATCCTCATTTAATATGACAAGAATTCAGAATATGTCAAATCAAACAACTCTATTTTAAGAAACTGAAACTTCTATTTTGCCTTCATTGTTCCTATTTAGTCAATTCATATAATGGCTATTATATATGTAATTTGTAACTACCAAATGATACACTCAGTATGTTTTGATTTTTTTTATGCCAGCATAATACAAAATGTGTATACAAACGAGCCACAAATTAAAATTAATAAGAATGTTGTAATGAGTGAAATTATTTTTTTATTTTGAAATTTCAGTTAAAGTGATACATTTGCACTAAATTTTTTCATTTCTTATAAACTGTATTTTCCAACAGAGTGCTATTTAATTGTAGAATTTCAATCAACGAAGTAATAAAATTTTGAAGATTTAAACATTTTTCTTAACTTTTTCTAAAAATTGAAATATTTGGGGATAATTTTTGCCTGAAATAGGCACTTTATAAACCTTCACTGAATACATGTCCCTGCCATTGAAATCAGAAATTTTGTATGATGAACAATAGATTTTCACAGCTCCAGATACAAAGCTGGAACATTGAATAGATGTGGCTTCTTCAAGCAAAAGTTTTAAATAAGCCAAAATTATATGAAGAGCTTTCTGGGCAAGAGATGAGGAACATTTAGAGAAAAAGCCTGTATTTAGTGCCTGGAGGATTTAGATAAGTAAAAGCAATGCTTTACACACCTCATTCAGCTCATTTACTCAGATTCTCTGATTGACATACAGACTATTTGACCACACAAGGATAATTCATTGATCAACACAATTAATTTTTTGATCTCTGTGCTTGTTTTGACATTTCTGAGTATATACCTGTTTTTCCTCAGCTTTAACATGATCATCTGTTCTTTCTTCCTCTTTCTGACCTTCTTGATCCTGTTCAATGTGTTCCCCATACCATTTCTCTTTGCACTACAGCACAGCAGGATCCTGCTCCTGTCCTCCCTCTATGAAGGCCTATCTCATCTTCTTACCTTCTGAAAATCCCATATCTACTCTGACAATATCTCCTAATCTTCAGAATTTTGACATTTGTGCTCCAGCCAGTCTCCCATTAGGTTCTCTGCAACAGCTCTTTTATAGTTATTTGCCACAACTGGTCTGAACCCCTGTTATTATTTTTGCCAGTGACATTTTTAATCTTCATTTGTTTTCCTTTACTGCATTTAGCAGGAAGGCAATAGAGAATTAATCTCTACTCCTTTGGATGCCATTTTAAGATTATTGCTAGACCTCTACTAGTAAGACAAGGAACTGCCATTGTATGACTTCCTCCTTATATTTCAGATTATAAAGATGTATACTTTGCATCCAGCATTGTAAACTTTCTAAGATGTAGATTTCTTTTTTTGGTCAAAAAAATAATCTGTCTTTGCCCTTATCATTTATAGTTTTCCTATTTTTGGTCCTGTAAACAGTTGGACTAGCTGATCATTGTAGGTGCCTTCTAACAGAACTATTCTATTCTATTCTATTCTATTCTATTCTATTCTATTCTATTCTATTCTATTCTATTCTATTCTATTCTATCCAACACCTTCTAGCTACGTCCTACAGATTGTGAAAATGAAAATGTGTTTGTATTTTTGACCAGATAGTTATCTGGTGGTCACAACTATCTTTCCAACCTGTTCTGGTATCCTCTTCTTCCACCTCTGCATTTTAAGATTATGTGTCCATAGTATGCTGTCAATATAATTACATTCCTGAAGCTCAATGCATACATACTTTTTAGAATTATAGATTCATAGAATCATTAAGGTTGGAAAAGACCCCAAGGATCAAGTCCAACTGTCAACCCAACACCACCATGTTTCCTAAACCATGCCCTGAAGTGCCACATCTACATGTCTTTTAAATACCTCCAGGGATGGTGACTCCACCACCAAGAGGCCACCAACAGGCAGCCTGTTCCAATAACTGACCACTATTTCAGTAAAGAAATTTTTCCTAATATCCATTCTAAACCTCCCCTGATGCAGCTTGAAGCCATTTCCTCTCATTCTATCACTAGTGACCTAGGAGAAGAGACCAGTACCCACCTCACTACAACCATCTTTCAGGTGATGGTAGTGAGAGATAAGGTCTCCCCTCAGCCTCCTCTTCTCCAGGCTAAACAACCCCAGTTCCCTCAACCTCTACTCATAAGACTTCTTCTCCAGACCCTTCACCAGCTTTGTTGCCCTTCTCTGTACACGCTCCAGCAACTCAATGTCTTTCTTGCAGTGAGGGGCCCAAAACAGCACAGTATTCGAGGTGCCGAGTACAGGGGCACGATCACTGCCCTGCTCCTGCTGGCCACACTATTGCTGATACAAGCCAGGATGCTGTTGCCCTTCTCGGCCACCTGAGCACACTGCTGGCTCATGTTCAGCAGCTGTCAACCAACACCCCCAGGTCCTTTTCCTCCAGGCAGCTCTCCAGCCACTCCTCCCCAAGCCTGTAGCACTGCATGGGGTTGTTGTGACCCAGGTGCAGGACCCGGCACTTAGGCTTGTTGAATCTCATACAGTAGACCTCAGCCCATCGATCCAGTCTGTCCAAGTCCCTCTGCAGAGCCTTCCTACCCTCAAGCAGATCAACACTCCCACCCAATTTGGTGTCATCTGCAAACTTACTGAGGGTGCATTCAACCCCCTCATCCAGATCATTGATAAAGATATTAAACAAGACTGGCCCCAACACTGAGCCCTGCAGAACCCTGCTCGTGACCGGCCGCCAACTGGATTTAGCTCCATTCACCACAGCTCTCTGGGCTCGGCCAGCCAGCCAGTTTTTCACCCAGCAAAGAGCACACCCGTCCAAGCCATGAGCCAGCAGCTTCTGTAGGAGGATGCTGTGGGAGACAGTGTCAAAGGCTTTGCTAAAGTCCAGGCAGACAACATCCGCAGCCTTCCCCTCATCCACTAGGTGTGTCACCCTGTCAGAAGGAGATCAGGTTGGTAAACCTGATCAGGTTGTTTATATGAAAACAGAACTCCTAAAAAGTAGGAGAAATATTAAAGTGAATATTTAAACATATTCTACACTTGTGTACATCAGTCTCATAGGGATGTCTCAATTAAAATGGAAGAGATTGCAAAATTACTTAATTTCTGCAGATTTTAAAAATATTTTCATATTAGTCTATTTTTATTAACCAGTTTACCAAATGATAATTCGAATATAGCTTTCCAGGTTGTTCTGACAATTCCCTGTATAGACATTATAATGGCAGTGATGATGAACAATATTTAAAATTATGGCTACAGTAAAGACATTATTCTTTACAATTATTATCTATGTCTTGATGCTGCAAACACTTCAGCATGGCAGCAGCTTTCCCCATCTGAGTAGTCTGATTGTACTCAAAGGAACTATTCATGTGAGCAATATTTTCAGGTCTCAGAGCCAGAAAGCAATTATAGCATCACCTGACCTCTTGCTTTACACAAGCCAAAGAAATTCACCCGAAGATGTTCATATCAAACAGATACTTTCTGTATGGGTGCAGAGGCTTAGAAAGGTAGGTACCAGTGCTACTTGGTTACGCTTACTCCATCTATCCCATTTTCCTCTCTAACCCCCAAAACTTGCAGATTAGATCAAATGCTTTGGAGATTACATGAAACTTGGACTGCACCTACCTTAGCCTCCTAGTTCGGTACAGAATGCAATTTGAAGCAAATCTCTTGATCGTTCCAGTTTATCTGGATTTGGATTGCATTGCATAGTGTCCTCAGAGTATATAAACTGGATTTTTAAAATGAAACTAAATTGGGAGATAAACTCCAGGGGTGCACCTGAGGCACTGCAGCCACTAGCTGGTAGTCAGTTCACAGCACTGCTCTACATCTAGTCCAAAGTAAAACTCCCCAGAAAAGCTATAGTGTACACACTGGGTCATTAGCACAATCAGTTTCATAGTAGCAGCAATAGCTGCTACTACTGAAATTTACTGTTTGATACTGAAAACAGTCTTGCACTACTTATATGAGGCAGACTCTAAAAAAAACCACAGTACACAAAAAACATGTTATTTATTTCCGATTTATATCAGTTAAGTTTCGGTTTCCATCTATTATCTTAAGTTTTTTGGTTTGGGTTTTTTTTCTTCACTAGGTAGAAAGTCCTTCTCTTCTAGTGCCATTGTATGATATTTAGCATACCCACATTTGTTGAAAAAGGAATCAAATTCCTCAGTGCACTTTCTATTGTCATTCCTTCTTTAAAAAATAATTCTAAATTAGATTGATGCTGTCATCTACTGCAGAATGATTTAACTGCTATTACATGACGGCCTTCCCTGATATACTGGAGATCAAGAATGAAACCTGGAATTATTTTCTTACATGGAAAAAGGCAGAAATTAAGGGCAGATTTTCTAGAGTTAAAAGAAAGTTCAATGATTTCTCATTCTAGTTCTTTAACATAAACATAAAGAACCACTTTGTATTTTCAGGAAAACAGGGAGGTAACTAATTTAAGATCAAATATTTCAAAGCTTAAGTAGTCTGAAAAAGGAAACTAAAATATAGTGCAGACTGAGTTACTTTAAGAATGTTTTTTTACCATTAAAACTCATATAGATAAAACGTCTGCTTTTAGAAATAGCTGCATTTCTTTTTCAATAAAAATATTTTAATAAACAATTGCAGTTCAAGGAAGATAACAGTTAATCAGACTTGGGAATTCTGTCAACAGCCATAAGAGATAGCTTAGTTGTCTGTGATAAAATTTACAAAAAATAAGATTTTTAATTCATTGCAACTGCTAAAAGCATTTTTAATATATGGAAGGGTAGGCAGACCTAAGATTTATGGTCATAAAAGTGCCACATGCATGTAGTTCTATCTGAATTACATTTTACAGGCACTTATCTGTGGTTGTAAGACATATGTCAAAAGGACTACCACCTAAAAAGTGTCAGTGTACAATAGTTTAATCTGTACTTCCTTGTTGAAAATTCATAATAAATGTCAGCAGTGCTAGAGCCTACAGTCACACAGCTTTAATATTCCAAATCATGACCATGAAGACATACTCATGAGAAAAAACTATAATCTTGTTTAAGGTTCCTTCAGTGGAATCTAAAATTTTAGAAATAAAAACTTGTCTCCTGAAAATGCCATTAAAGAATATAGATATAGAGTGTAATAAGAAAAGAGAAAAATATAATAAAGTGAGACTTCATCAGAATGAGAAGGAGCAATTTAGTAACTAGGCTTTTACCATACTTGCTCAGAGATTTTCTCCCTCTTTTGTTTTCAATTCCATTCATGAAAACTTATAACTGAAAATGTGTAATAAAGGTTAAAGTTGACATAATCCATGACAGCACCATAATTTTACATAGTGAAGGGAATTGTGTTCACTGGGGAATGAGAGAAAATGGAGAGAACTGTAACAGCTGACAAATTTTAACTGGAAACATTTTTGCTAAAGGGCAAGGATTCAAAAAGTACTTGCCTTTGGTTGAGAACATCGCCTTTTCGTTCTGATAAATATCCCCGATCAAGGAGAAGTATAATAGTCACTGGGCTATCTATAAATGGACTCGTACAAAGCACACTGTTTTTCAGAATGTATCTTGAAATTTTATCTCATCTCCTATGTTTCCTAACTGTCCTGTATTGAAGGTCTAAGAGAAGAAACTCTTATAAGTAGAGGTTTCTAATAGAGAATTCATGTTGTGTCAAACTGTTTAGCCCCTCCTAAACGCTTTTTATTTTTTGAGGATGGTTTTATTTTGACAAACTGGAAGAATAACTGTCCAGCTTATTGCAATTCACAGTCAAGTTCTGATTTTTCTCTGATTCCAAATCCAAACCAAATGTTCGAATGCTTTCCTTCACAGTGCAGCATAACAAAACAAAAGTGATAGTGCACTCCAAGCCCAAAATATATTCAAGTGATGCCGGCTACATATGCTCTTTTTAGGGTGTATCAGAGAGAGCCAACAGATGGGACTTTTTGTACTTTATTTATATGGAAACTGATGATGATGGTGGTGATAATGGTGATCCTGAAATATACGTATACATAGAAGTTGGAATAGATGACCTCCTGAGGTCCCTTTCAGCCTTAATTATCCCATGATCCTATGATTGCTTTTTCCTTTTTTATAAATATGAGAACATAAAGAGATACTCTGTCACACAACCACCATCTTATTTCACAGAATGCTTTTTAAAATTATTTTCTTTTCTTTCCAGAAATGCCCAGTACCTTAAAGGACTGTGCCTTCCACCTCAAAATAATAATAATAATAAAAAAACTTTAAAACCAAGCACCTTTTCTTGATGACATTTTTGTCTCATTTATCAAAGAGAAGAGCAACATTTATTTAGGTTAATGTTCTCAGGTCTGTGCAGTGATTTTGTCACAAAACATCACAGTAAACAACTGTGACGGAACCTGAGAAATCACCTTTATTATAGCAATCTCTGTGGTTTTCTTTAATTGCACTAGGATTCCCTTCAGTTACACCATTATGTTGATTGTTTCACAGTTAATTCTAAAAAGTGTTGCACTTCATAAGAAACACTAAATGTGTGGAGAACATTATGGACAGTAGAGGGATTCATTTTCCTGGTAGGATAGCTTTTTTTTTTTCTTCCATTTAATAGGAATAGCAAAAATATACAAGTCCATTCATTAATATTATGATGGCATTAAAAATAATAAAATGTGTAGGTAGCAACATAGTTTTTCCATTTGTAATTCAGTCATTGGATATTTATATTTAATGACATAAGACGGAATTCAGAGCTGTTTTCTGTCCATATACTTTTCTCTTATTCCACCTCTTTCCCTCCAGCATACACATACAATGTAGTCACTGTGTTTTCACAGCCACCAGGAGGCGGTGATGGAGATGAAAGTCAAATCATGTTCTCTTTTTTCCAAATATTCTTAATGCAGCAGTGATAGATACTATGAAATGTAGTGGGTGAAGCTTTGTACCACCTCCTCCATCAAGCTGAAAGACTGCTTGCTTGAGCTCCAGCTCCAGAAGTAGTTCATTATCTTGGCCATCAGTGAAGGGTTAGACTCCAGACAGCTCTTTGTGTAGGCATTTCCACTTTTACATCTTCGTACAGGAGACAAGTCTGATTAGTAGTAATCTACTTCTGATTTTCCAGCAACCTGGAAAATCTGATATGTTGTGATTACATGTACACATACTACTAGTCTAGTCTAATGTAGGGCATATTGGACCTATTATTATTGAATCTACCAATACTGATGCCATGTGATACCAAAGGTAAGATGTATCAGAAATGTGTTCTCTCCTTTAAACCAAAAAAAGGGAAGGTAGTCTATGCAATGAAAATGCATTTGTTGTAGGAGTCAAGATCCTCGTAAAAGACTAATGCATAAATTCCAATGAATGCAGAAATGTATTCAGGATGACTGAAGTTTATTTCTTCAGACTGGCAACACAAATGGAAGGTTTGGATGTTTCAGAATCGTAGTCTTTTATATAAATAGATACTAACAAAAATAGTTGCAGCCATGGCACCAACAGCATATTTTCATTAACATGCAAACTGCCTTGGCATCAAATGCATTAGCGTTGCTGTCTAAACCCTTCTACAGTTCTGCTGCTTGCGGATGACTGATAAGACCAGTTCCAGTTTCCAGTGAAATCAATGACAAGTCTCCTGCTAGCTGTAAGGAACTAGAAACCTGTCTCAACTTTGTTGGCAGGACAGTTTAACCACCATGGCAACCAAGCAGGACAGTTTAACCACTGAAACCTCATTACCACGGCAACCAGGACAGTTTGACCACTGAAACCTCATCAACATGGAAGTTCTACCTGAGAGGAACACATATGCATCCTGTTGCCTTAGAGCACATAGCCCTAGTCCTCTGTTCATGTGCCCAGGCCCAGGGTTGACTGACCACATATGGGGGGCTCGGACCATCAAGACAGTCTAGTGATGGTACTGGGCATGCGTCTCCATTGCGGAATGGGAGGTGCAGGTATGCAAAACAGTTCTGAGAACAACACTATAAAAGGCTAAACCAGTGGAGACCAGCAGAAAGGGAAGGGAAGAAGGAAGAAGGAAGGAGGAAGAAGAAAGAAGGAAGAAAGAAGAAAGGAAAGAAGAAAGAAGAACGTTCTCCCACTGGATTCAAAGATAAATCGGACCAATGGGATGCCACAGATCCATGGTGGTAGCTACCACAACTCTCTGTCCCTTTCCCACTCTTTTCTCTCTTTCTCTCCTTTTCTATTTCATACTTATTGTTGACCAAATAAAGTGACTTGGCACTCAGTTTTGAGTCTTAATTCTGTTTCCAAGAATGTAAAAGAAACCTAGTCATGATAAAACATTTGAGTTAATCAGAAGTTAAGCCCAGCTGCCCCCAACCACCCAGAGCTCCCTGAGGTTGGTTGGAAAGCAAGGGGGTTTTAACCTCTGTCAAACTGTTCAACCCAACAGTGGATTACGACAGTAGCTTCAGTGGGATATGGATCATGTCCGCAGTGCATGATGTCAAGCAACTTTCAATTATAATTCCACATCCTTTGTTAAGTTAAAATATGTGACTTCTAAAAATGCAAGCTACATAGAGAGACCATCTTGGTCTCTAAAAATGTTAACATATATCTTTAGGTACACCACAGATACTTCAAGGTAAGTGAAATGGTTTTACTAGCTCTTGGTTTCACGTGATAAAAACTACTGATACTTATGCTCAGGTCTCCTGAGTGTGAAACAAAAGTAAATTACAAGGAGCTCTGTAACTGCCTAGGCAGCACTCAATTCTTACTTGCAAACCCTGTAAAAAAAAATTTATTATTGGATCTGTGGAATAGAAGAAAACATATAAAAGAGATACTTTCTCCTGAGAATGCAAAGAAAATGCTACTACAAAATACACAAAAGACAAAGGTTTATAAGGGTAAAGAACTGTATTACAGGATAAAAGCCTTCCTGCTCTTCTAAAATGCACAGCTGGTTGCATTGCATCTGTGCATGTGAAACAGATCTTTGTTTTCATTTCAAGGTACCTGTGTTACTATCAAGTAGCTGTAATTACAATAATACAGCTAAATTTGTCCTTAAAAATATTACCAGGGATGAGGAAACTGCTCTTTTATGTGCCTACCTACCCAGTGGATATGCCTTGCCATTTCATAATAATGTTTAAAGTTATTACTGATGCACTTTATAGCACCAGGAAACAGTTAAGGTAACGGATCTTGTAGGAATTCCATGGTTATGGTATAAATGTAAAAATTGTTTAGCGGTAAATGAATTAATTCAAATCTGTGTCATAAATCAGAAAAATATTTCTCAGTGTTGTTAGTTGTGTTCTCAAATGCTGAAAAAGTCTCAGTGGAACAGCTTTGTCTCCAAATGTAGTTTTGTTAAAAATAAAATTGAATAATGTTGATTTTGATAAAATTTTAATCTGAGGAAAAGTTAAAAAGAAACATTTAAGCTTTACTGGTTTGTTCTTAAAATACTGAACAACTTTGGTATGTTAACAGTTACATTTCATTTTTATTGTTTGGCTGCATTTCAACCCCTACAGTAATGTATTACTTTTTTTTGTGATCATATGTATACAGTATTATACAGATTACATAAATACCAGAACGTGCTCTGACACTAAACCTGAGTACTTGACTTTACTGAAACACAAAAAAATCAAAAGTTCTATATTTTAAAGACACTGTGGAAAAATCTGCCTTTCATTTTGGTGAAGAACTTCATCTCATATCCAAATGTCACATTTTTCCAAGAAATTAAAATTCCAAACATCACTAATCTTAGTAGAGCTTCCAGAAAACTCATTATATGACTGAGTTCACAGCATGACTTCTGTGATTATTTTAAATGTAAAAAAATGTAAAGGATTTGACAAAGTGACACATTGTGTTGCTCTTGAACAAAGTGACATGCTCTTAAGATATTAATAAGTGAGATTACATGCATACTAGAGAAAAGCATAAGCATATGAGGAAGGATAAGGACCCAAGAAAAACACCATCACCAGTGGCTTAAAATAACTGGCCAAGAGGATGCTTAATTTGAAGCAATTCTTGGAGCTTTTTCGCTCCTTAGTGAAGACAAATACATTGGCTTAGAAAATGGAGGTGAACTAGTAGGTAGCAGCAGTGTAACTTACGAGTCACGGTACTGCTTTTGCATAGCCCTCTGCATTACAAATCACAAATCCCCAGTCACTGCTTGACAGAAATTTTAAAAGCCTCCTACAAATTAGGTTACATATGGAAGAAAATCCATATTCATGAATACCTACCAGCTGTTACACTGCATTAGGTGTTCTCCTGGAGCACAAGTTTAGTTCATCTAAGAGGAATCCAGTTCATGTTCTCCAAGACTGCTCTGGGGTGTGAACTAGAACAGAGTTTGTGGGGATGATAAGGAAATTGAGTTGAAAACTGTACTCTTGATTTGAATGAAGATGTTGCTGTGGGCACATCCCCCACCACTGGGTTAGATATGATCCACACAGGGAAAGCTCAGCAATAATTTGCAAAGAAGTTAAAGGTATGGCCGTGTTTTTGTCTCTCAGCATCTGCATAGCTTATAGAAAATGTTAGTTAAACTTAAGTGCTACCAGAAGAAAAACTGTCAGCTTTTCTGCATATGTAACATTAGGCTCTGGGCATATAAAAATCCTTCAAAATAATCTTCTTACACTTCTCTCTGCTTGCTGAATCATTTACTACTGAAATAAATGTTTCTGAGAGCAAAACGATGGAACTGAGTATGGTGAGATAAGGCACAGCAATGACAAAATATCTATCAGCAATTGATGGAGCACTGAATTGGCTGAATTCCCACTACTCTGGCATTTTAGGAATAGCCATGAGGTGCTTCTGTCATACACCACACTGAGATGAGTGCTTTCACCATTTCTTGTGGTATCTAAACCAGATAGGTTTGGCATAAAGAAAAGTTTTAGATCTATATATAGCACATATATAAAATATTAACAAGCTTGGTCGTGTTAAACAAAAAATAATAAAGTGTCCATTTTCCTCACTGGCAAATCTTAATCTTTTTTGTTGTTGTTTTGCTGCATGACTTATTAAGACTTCAACAGTCCAGATGTTAATTTAGTATATTTTTTTTCCAGTTCTGTAAAAAGTTAGTGAAAAGTTGCTGATCATTCACTGAAAATTTGTATTGTGGGAGATGGGTAGTTAAATCCTGGGTTTTTTTCTAGTCTGAAAAGAATGCATATTAACATTTTTAAATATGCACATTAATTCAGACATGTTGTACAAATATCTTTCTCCAAGGCAGCACCATCTGGCAAAGACAACCAAAACTTTCATTTTTTATGATAGATATATATGCATACATGTAAGTAACAAAAATATGTAACTATATACATACACATATTTCAGAGATCGCTCAATTGCCATAAAGAAGGAAAGATTTTCAAGAAAGTTTAGGGGAAACTTAAAACAAATCTCTTCACTTTATTGATGTGTTACTGGAGATGCAGTTCAGAATGTGAATTATTCATAACCCAGAACTGTCAGAAGTTAGCTTTAAATACCTGAGGGGATATCTAGTAAAAGCAGATAGTTTTGGGGTGTTCACATTTTAGCATAACATTACCAAGAATCATATTTTTGAACAGTAAGTTGCCTATGATGTTAAATTTGGTGTAGAAGAATATTGAAGTGTTTTTCATAAAGAAAAAGTTTGACTAGAATAAGAGGGAAAAGTAGTGCTTCTGTCACTTTCACAGATAAAAGATCATGAAGACAGATGTAGAAAGTGAATTTTTGAGTGAGACTTCATGGTTAGATAGGCAGGGTGATATTGACGATAATGATAAGAGGTCATTATGCCATTATAACATTAATGTCGACATACAGTGATATACAAATCTCATGTAATCCTACTATGGTTAACTCTTTTATTACTCTTGGAATTGAAAATTTCCTTCTTTTTTTTTTTTCCTGAAAAATACTATTAATTATGAAAAAATGCCAAACACTTTGATAAGGCATTAATAAATTGCTTTGAAAAATGAATTTTAAAAACCCTAACTGTGTAAGAAGCATATTTTTATGATTTTATTGATAATATTGTGTTTTCTTGGTTCAGAATGTTTTTTTGTTTCAAAACTCATGTTTAGTAAAGTTCTTTCTAAAGTTTAAGCTCTAATTTTTCTATTAAAGTTGAACAAAAAATAAAATGTATTGAAATTCTGATTATTCAAACTGTTTATTTTTCTTCATGTCTTTTGTTACGAGTAATCATTTCAGGTTGGCACTCAAATAGTCTCTTTAATCCTCAACATTTTCAGCAGATAAGCATTATTTTTTCCTAGTTCAATACAGGTTTTAACTTTACAGGGACCATCACCTCAAAGGATAAATTACAGTGGAATGAGATTAACATACAGCAAAGCTCTTCTCCCAGAGGCATTACAGTGTAAACTACTATGGTAGAAGGAGGTAAAAGACAAAAAGAATGGTCTGTTTTACTGATGATGAAGGCATAGGAAGAGAATAAAATTTGATATTATTTTTTTAGAAAGAAAGAGGAAAGGATGCCTGGGGTATTTAATATGCAGAGTGCTGCAAGTCTGCCCTCTGAGGATGACAGCATACATTCAGCACAGAAGTGAGAAAATCAGCTCCAGGTAGTGGTGGATTAGGAAATATACAATGGAAATCCTTGCCTCCCCTACTAAAGTCTCCTGACGAGGTCTAAAAGGGAATGGTCTAGTTAGGAGTTTAGCTCAATGCCAGCTAGTTCCTAATCTTAATATCCATACTTGGACTTCATAGTCATTCCAATTTCTGTTTAAGATGACTATATGGTAAAAAATGTGTCATGCTACCCATTTATTTGTGCTTATTTGTCCACAGTTATCTAAGGATTGTGAAAATTTCTGTCTTTTTGGTGAAAAATCTTAGCTTCCCTTCCTTTGCAATTTGTATGACCAACAGCTTTGCTTTATTCAGATCAATAAAGTTATTCTAATTTATATCAATGAGTATTTATAACTAAAAATCTTTTAACAAGCACTTCACACAAGTAATGTGGATATTCATCTCACCTAACTGCATACATCTAACCTTATGCATCTATATCTATGCAGGTCAGCCTAGGCTCCCTTTATAGAGAACAGAAAAAAACCAGTCACATTTAGGACAAAATTAATCTAATTTGGTTTCAATATCTACCTTAAGGTGAGACTGATGATGCTTTAGAAATACATATGAGAAACATCTAGGGTGACTAGATAAGGTGAAGATATCCACATAGTACATGTTTTATTTAATTAGATTATTTTCTCTGGATATATTACTATATAATAGAAATATTTGATATTCAAATAGCAAGAATGTGTTGGGCCTCTGTAAAAGGACAAAAATACCCATTTTATCTCTTTCTTAAAAGTGTTAGACAAAACAGAAGTGCTATGGTGAACAATCAATGCCACTTTGAAACAAAGTAGACCAACCAGTTTTGAGTCCATGTGTTTATCACTTGAGTTTTATACTTTGATCACATGCAATAAAGGGCCAGAATTAAATTACCATTTAATTCAGGACTTGTCTTTCCCTCAGTTTTCTATTGCTTTATCAACACAAGTAGCATTTGTAAATGTAACGTATATGGATTCTGTTGTCCTAGACCTTAGACAGACTGTTGTTTTCTTATATGGTATTGAGAAAAGAATGTATTTAGTTTTTACATTGTTTACTTACTATACAGAAGTATGCGCCCAGATGTCAGTGTTCGTGCCAGGTGTAACCAAAATCTACTATTTTTACTTCCAGCTCCCTGGGTTAGAGAAGAGTCTATGCTTTGTTCCAGAACCTATTCCTTAAGAAAGACTGCTTCTAAAACAGCTTTTTCTGCCTAGAGATGGTGCAGAAGTAAACCTACAATCTTGTTTCTGACTGCAATATGTTATGTTCTATTATCATTTACAACATTGTAAAGCCTGAGCTATCTGAGAAGAATGGAGTAAAATTATATGGCATTCCTGAAAAGAAAAAAAAAAGATAAAAGGAAAGATTTAATCTTTCTGAGTCACAGATGGAATATCCACCTATATCTGTACTGCTTTTGGTAGCCATGCCTCTGTGAGGTAGCCCTCAAGTTCACCAAAGTGGTCTGGGTCAGTCGTATTTATGCCGTAAGTGTAAGTATTAGTATCTTTCCTTAATCAGTTGTATTCTACTTTGCTCGGAAAGCAATAAACCTCAGTTACCTAGTAGTAACACACAAATACTTCAGCACAACAGAATTTTAACACATACCTTATCTGAAAAATTTCCTCCATCACCCCATCTCTGTAAGAGACATTTTCTGTCTCCTATCCTTGTATGAACTCTGAACTGGCCAAGCATGATGCTTGCTGTTGCTTTTGAATCTAATAAAGGTCTGTGATTATAAGATTGGATACAGATGCACTAGCAGGAGATGACCAAGCAATTCCTTGGACTTCATATAGGGGAACAAGGACTTGCTCCTTCAGACAAAAAATGGTGGAAAGAAAGGTAGCCATGACTGTACCTGTCCTATTCACCACGAAGTTGTAAAGCATAAAAGGAGTATGTAACTAGAGAGGACACTACTCTATTATAACATTGGCCTGAGGGACCATCATGGCTTTTCCTGAGGCTGCTGGTAATTTTCTTGTCTCAAAGAATTACTGAAGCTGCAGGTGTCATATTCCTGTCCTGGGTCAAAGTTTGAGTGGGATTCATAGAATCACAGAATGGTTTGTGTTGGAAGGGTCCTTAAAGACCATGTAGTTCCAAATACTCTGCCATGGGGGGTTGGAACCATCTTACCCAGTTTTAGACATCTAAAATCTTCCAGTCTAACCTTGTTCCTTAGGTTTCTTCTCTAATTAATAGAAAGGAAGAGGCAACATCAAAAAGCAAACCGTTATACCTCTCTGAGAACTTGAGGCCTTTAGGTAGCATGGGAGAAGTGGTATTGAGATGCTTCAAGACCATTTTCCTTTTTTTACTGCCTGGCTCAATATCACACTGATGGCTTTTGCTCTATTTTTTTTTCTGCACTAACCAGGCCTGTTGCCTTACTTGATACTTAAGCCACAGTGCGAGCCCCCACGATGTGGAGAGGGTTGATGCGCTTTAGCTTGAGTTAATATGAGATTTTAAACTTATTCTTTTGAGTTCCAAGAATCTGTTATTTACCTATTTAAGCCTGAATAAGCCATTGTATTTTAAGAGATTAATATTATGAGTAAAAAATTTTAGTGAGTAGAATATATTCAAATGCACTAATTCATATATGACACCAGCTAATTGATTCTGAAATATCCATAACATTGTGCTACAGAATATCTATACTGTCTGGTTCAAGTTATGAATTATCAACTGAATATTAACCAAGGTAAAAGATGCCCCTTTCTACTGTGTCCTAAATGCAGTCCATATTGTTGCTCCCAGTGCTATTATTTCTGAAACATTAGACAAAATTACCCCTAAATTGATGATTTTATTATATCAATCATTTACACTTCTGTTAGAAACTCTACTACTGTCTCCTCCAAGACTTTCTACCTATTAGAGATTAATGATCTTCAAATTACCTGCCTTATATATTTTTATTTCAATTTAACTGTCATTATTTATGCCCACTGGAATAATTAATTATACTGGGTTTTTGTTGACCAGCTAAACATAGAATTTCACTTCTAGTTTTGCTATAGATCGTTGCTATACAATACATAAAAATATTTCCCACTGAGATATGTAACAAAGACTGTCAGACTTCATAATTCATTACTGAATGGATGAACTTACCAGTGTAACTCAAGAAAGTCTACAAAGGCAGCATTGTCAAATTTGTTTGACTTTATTGTAAGAATGAAACTAAATGTTAAAAATCATCAGAAAGATCATTTTTCAGAAGTATAAAGGAACAGTAAGTAACAGATTACAAGAGAATACATTGTTGCACTCTCAACGATATTGACTGGCTTTATTCTCACCTTTGTAAGTTCATACACCAAGAAAACAATTATTTTGCAGAATTCTTAGTGGAGAAATAGTGCATTAAAAGCTTAATCGAACTTATACCATCATCATATTGCACCACAACATTGAATCCCATTCCATCACAGCGTACCCTTAAGTGTGCCTTACCTAAATAGTGATAAAATAGTAGAGACTGTATTACTGTTGCAGTTCCTAGTAGAAAAAGAAATAAATAATACTTACATAACATAAATGAAATCTGAAGGGTCAAAACCTGTGTGCGCTACTTCCATACAAAATAATCTAACTTCTCTGCAGTCATATGTATGAATTTTAGTAGTGGATTTAGCAGTAGTAAGGGACTTTAACAAGAAAGTGTTTTTAATTTTTCTTTTATATGATTAATAGAATTTTTTGTATATTATAAATTTCTTCAGTAGTGCCTTTACCTAGCTGCTTTTTCTTATTCATTAAATACAGATGTGCATAATTTTGCTAATTATCAGCAAAATTTATTTTAACTGTCTTTAGTAGATCTTTGTTGGTTTTCATCAAATAAAAACCTGTCCATAAAATGAGACAGTTGCACTGTAACCCAAAGAAGTACTTATCTTGAGCCAGTAACTTAAAATAATTGTTAAAGCAATGTGGTGTCCTAACACTGTAAAACCAAATCTGATTGTGGATGTAGTAGTAGTTTTGATATCAGAGTATCTTGGTCCGTGATATCTCTTCTGTGATAGATAAACAGAAGTTCACTGATAATCCTTAGATGCTCAAAATTTATCATGAGTCCAAGACATGATTTCAAAATGATATTTTTTCTTAGCATGGACTGGATATAAAATATGTGGGCTGAGAGAAGTTTGAATTCAAAAGGTTGGATAAAAAGACAGACTAGAGATCATTAGGACAGAACTATCTGAGAAACAGAATAATGCCACAAATGAGCACAATGGCCTGAGGTTTCAATTAAAGGTCAAAGCCAGGAGGCATCAGTCACTTAGATACTTTCAAAGAATACAATATGAATGGCCTGGAAAAACAAAACCTAGTCTGATATGCATAAATCTAAAAAACATCCTGATATGGAAAAAAAATGAATAAAGGTTAAACACACTGAATTCTCAAATCCCAGATCCTAAACAGGACAAAATAAAACTTTCAAATACCCATTAGGGTTTCAGATGTACTCTTTTTTCAAACATCTTTTGTAAAATTAGCTTACCTATGAAACAAATCAATAAAACCTTTTCACATTTATCTTTTCATATACCAGTGGCATTATGCTGCTGAATGCACACTAGCGTTTTTTTCTAAATGGGATTAAGGATTGCTCAAAAGAGAAGTCTTATTTTAATTTGAAAGTGATTCATATGACCTTGTTGCACAACGTTCTCACAGAGCATATTTTTGGGAAAAACGACTGTTGCATTTTGCTGGGTATTCAGTCAGGAAAATCATATCACGTGCTTAACGTTTGTCTTATTTAAACTTATTTATTTATTTATTTATTTCAAGGTTGGGTTTTTCCATGGTCTTGCACCATTCACTTCTTTTGAAAATGAGGATAAACAGGACCTTGGGATATATTTCCTTCTACACATACATGACTAGGAGTCTAAATTCCATTTTCAAGAATGAAGAGATTTTACAGATTACTGTAAGGTAGCAAATAACTTCACCTCAGCTACTCAGTGTTACTTTCTGTGTGTCTTTCCATGTCCTACAGCATCCCACAGAATACGTGGTGTAATGTGACATAGCTTACCTTAATAAAAGAGCAATGACCCTGAGCTTTTAATGGGCAATATTAATCATATTTCCATGGAAACTTATTGTGGAACACATGATTTATAATGTATACTTACTGTCTGGTAACTAATGATTTGTCAAAACTCTTAGGTTCAAAAATACCCACATCCCAAAGCCTTTCTAAGGGAACTACAGTAAAAATTGTAAATGCAAGGCTAGATTTATTCTATTTTTAAACAGATCAGGAAGTTAAAAGCCCAGCTCCTCCTTATTTATATATATATATAGTTTTAACGAGTTTGGGATAATACTAAGTCAAACAGGTGTAGAGTGGGATATAAAGAAATACATTCTGGATATGGCTTACGTACACACTAGAGCTTTTTTCCTGTAGGAAGCTATCACTGTATTTTAAAGATTTGGGAGAAACAGTCCAAAAGGCCTTATGTGTTTCACACACACAATATAGATACATTCATTTCAAATAATAATCAAGACTCATGCTCTGGACCCTCCTCTGGATTCTGATTCTCCTGTCCTGGCACCATGCAGTCCTTCCAGCTACTGAACCTCAGTGTGAAGAAACAAAGCTATGCAAAATATAAGTAAGTATTTCTACAAATTAGTTTAGGATCCTATTAACATATTTACTGACTTGGTAAATCTGGCCCTTAGAAACCTTTGTCCCACTGAAATTCATTTACCTGTTTTAGGCTGCTTCTTGTAACTGAGGTTGATAGTTATGACATATAGGGCCTGAGTTAAATAGCCTCTGATGATATATACCTGCATTCAAGGATATAAATAGCAGCTGTTTTTTGAGGGGAACAAAGGAAAGTATCTTTACGTTTTGAGCTTCAAGCATTCAGACATGTAAATTACTTCTGAGAGAAAACAAACAAAAAATCCTCCTTCTGAAAAGGTTGTATGTGTCCATATTCACTTTTACATTAGTTTATCTCTGATATAGTGTTTTGGTCTGGTTTATTAGCAAGTTTGTGCACCTCTAACAAGGAAAGGCTTTAGCACGTTATATCTTTTGTACTCTCTCTCAATGTTGCAAGTGAACACAGCTGATGCAATGGACTGAAGTATCTCTGTTCTGAACATAAAAATATATGCTATAAAGTCCAGTGAAAGGATGAGAGGCAATGGGCACAAACCGAAATACAACAAATCCGTTTAAACCCAAAAAACCCACATTTTTTTCTGAGATGGTGGTCAAACACTGAAATATGTTCCCCAGAAAGGCTGTGGAGTCTTCATACTTGTAGATACTCAAAACCCAACTGGACACAGCCTGAGAAACCTGCTGTAGATGAGCCTGCTCTGAGCAGGGAGCTGGACCAGGCAGTCTTCAGAGACGCCTTCTCAGCTCAGCCACTCTGTGATTCTGTGGTTCTGTGAAGTAGTCACACATAATCTTACCTTAGCTTCTTTCTGCCTCAGTACAGCGTCATATAGTTTGGCCTTGATAGGAGTACAGCATGTATGAAATTTTGAAGGACAAGGAGCCAGTGGAAGAGATGAACTGTTTTTCTAGAAAATCTCTAGGACAAACCAGTCAAGTACGCTGAAAGCAACATGTGAGAGAAGTGAGCAGTGCTGTGTGGAAGTGCATGTAAATTATTAAGGCAACATCCCAAACGCTTGCACACATGCTGTCAATGGTTGGCAATACAGAGGCACCTTTACATGTAATACTGTCGTGGCAAGTTCAGTAATGAAAACTTGTCTTTTGGAACTGAAGACTTCAGTAAGCACTAGAAGGTATCACTGCATAAAGAGATGGGCAAATCCTATGTTGTTTCATGTGGCATTCTAAAATGTTTAAAGAAACCAATTGTGCTTCTTCACAAAAGGAAAAGCGTACTCTATATCCATTACAGTTTTCATGTTCAAATATAAGAAGAGCTTGCAAGTTATTTCAATAAATTCCTAAATAAATAATCAGTGAGGATTTTTACTACATTGCAACACAGAATGAGAGGCGAAGTGGAAACGGTAAGAAAATTCTGGACAAACAAACTCAGTGAATGTTGAGAAATGTAAAGAGGGAGGTGTCATCAATGGCAGCAATGTAACTGTGTCTAACTGAAGATGACACAAGAAAATATTAAAATGGAAAGTGTTTTAAAGCCAGTAGGTCTTTAAACCCTGATACTGAAACTGAAAAGTGAAAATCTGAGGACAGCAAGAGTTTCAATTCTGAAATTGAAACTGAAAAGAGACAACCCAGAGGCAACATTCATTCAAACCCTGATGATCAGTCTGAAAGAACAGAG
Organism: Phalacrocorax carbo; assembly: GCF_963921805.1. Classification (NCBI taxonomy): domain Eukaryota; kingdom Metazoa; phylum Chordata; class Aves; order Suliformes; family Phalacrocoracidae; genus Phalacrocorax; species Phalacrocorax carbo. Next base: position 204,415,885 of record NC_087513.1, read on the forward strand.
CCAGAGGGCAAAAAACATTCAGACCCTAGCAGTAAATTTGAAAGGAGAAAGCTTTAGGGTAGGAATTGCTCAGGCCTTAACAATGAGCTGGATGGACAGCTCTTCAGGACAGCTCCCACTCAGGACCTGGGTCTGGAAAGGTAAGGAGTTAGCAGGGGACCATGTGTGTCCTACTGCCTCTGATAACGAGCCTCATTGAACCTCTGTTATATCCTAGCCATTACCAAGTGTTGAATTTAAATGAATGCATTGCACTGCATACTAAACAGTCTGGAATTAGAATGGAGTAAGGGGAAAAACAGGAGAGGCAACACAGCTAGTCCAGGAATGATGATGCTACAGCCTTCAGTGTAAAAATCCAAGCGATCACTTTACATTAACAAAACTGACTGGTCAAAGAGCTTGCCTACTGTGAGATATGTCTAATCAAATGGGATTATCTTTTTTCAGGATATTAAACTCTGCAGTAAAACTTAACAGAAGTTACTTTTTCTACACAGGACATAAGCTATATAACTGAATTTGCTTTGTTTTGTCTTATTAGTACATATTATGTAGTGATTGATGCTCTTTAATTTTAAGGAAAAAAATGGAATAAAATATTTTCCAGTAAGAGGCAAAGGTGGAAAAAAGTTTGTAAAGCTGTAGTTTTGCAAAGGGAAAAAACATTCCTTTGTAAATCTTTGCAAGGAGTCTTCCTTTCTAAAATTAATGCAATTTGAAACCTCTTTCAAATGAAGCCTTCAGGGTCATACCCAGACTGCCTAAATTAGGTATCCTGGTACCTAAAAGAGAGATGTTTCTTCCCCACTGCACAATCTTGACTTCCTAAATCAGGATACTAAAATTCATACATGAGGCAGTTGAGTGGAAGAAGCACCCCGGAAGTCTCCAGAGGGCAGCTCAGCACTGCAACACTGGTCAACTGCTCTTAAGACTCAGTTTAAGAGAGGAGATTTTGCAGTTGTGGTCCCTGGAAGTCCTCTGTGTTCAGCCAATTAGCATCTTACGTCATGAACACATGCTGATAGCTACTGATAACCAAAGCATAAGCTCTGGAATAAACCTAAAGAACTGCAAAATGGAATGATATATCTTTAAATGCATTACTCTCACTGCATACATATTGAATCTGGTTTCATTTTTCTGTTGTCTTTTTTTCCTTTCTTAAAATATACCTTCAATTAAAAGCATGCCCGGTTGTCAGAGGCCAATTACAACTAGTTTTAAGCTATACAGGGGTTTGTCGTAATATCTCAACCATTTCAAAAGTATGCTGAGTGTGCTATATCTTCATAGGAAGTAATAAGCTTTCAAACCTTTATTTGCATCATCCTCAAACTATTTTAGGTTTTAATTTAGAAATGGGATGGCTTGTAGATTCTTCCCATGTCCTCAGATTCTATTTCTTCCTTTAATGAGGTAGCAGTTGATGCCTTTTATTGGGAATGTCTGACTGTTCTGCTTCACAGCAATTCTTATATATTCAAGAATTATGGATGTAATCACGCTCTGAAGGAATATGTCCCACTACAGCTAGTGATATGATTCTCAGATTTCCAATTTACATGTTTTAAATTAATGAGTGTTTACTCTGCTGTATAATAAAAAGAGTAGTTATCACTGGAGCTAATTCATTACATAGTACTTTATTTCTGAGATTCACAGTCTTTCAATGTACAGGACACAAAGTAAGCAATTAAAATACGCATGTATCTGTCAAGAAATGAGGAAACCGTTAGATTACCTAAACCAATCTTTGAAAAGACACTTGTCACCATGCCACTTAAGAGACTTTAAAATATTTGTCATCTCAAACTAATTAGAAAAAAAAGTAAACTGGGAGAAGCTGAGGAAAGGAGTTTTAAGCACTGACAGTCTAATTTTTAATATAATATGAACTTTATTCACTAGTAGTTTCATTTATAACATTTGTTCAGCACTGCCTTCAGCATCTAAGGGAAGATCAGACTGAATGATGTTGCCTGCTCTCCAACACAGCACTCAATAAATGTCCTTGAACATACAGCTCATCACTTTTACTTCTTAGTATATGAAAAAATTGAGTATCTTTATCTTTCAGAAAAGTTAAGATCTGGTCTTTGGAGTCTTACCAGGTTAGTTGTAAGCAAAACAGCCAATGCAAATAACTTACTAGAGGAAGAAAATCCATCTAGAAAGGGAACTATCATCTACCTGGTGTTTTTTTCCTGCTCGCAATGCTGTCTCAGATTTAAGGAGAGGAGGATAACAGGGACTGTTTAGAAACATTGAGTTAAGCATTTGAAATTAAATGAAATTCTCAGCTGAAGATGGCTATAATTGCCTAGTAGATACACAGATAGTACTTAAAATGACAAATCTTAAATATGGGCAAATAAGGGACTTCCCACAAATGTTATCTGCTTTGGTTTTTTGGTTTCTTTTTATTATTATTATTTTTATCATCATTTGCAATGATTAAAAATACATAAATGCTACAGCTAGAGTATAGGATGAGGTATTAGAACATTTAAAGTGAAACTGCTACCATTGAGCAACTGGTGGTATTTGTTTAATTCATGTGTGTATGGTTGCAACACTGAAACAGCAGTACATGTGGAGAGCATCGTCCACAGTTGAAGAGTTGTGAATTACAAAACTGCTGGTTTCCCTCAAAATTGTTCATAACGTTGACCTTTGCAGTATTTAGGTCCTTAGTTGAAATCAGTGGAGTTGGGCTTTACTGCACAGTTTGCAACAGAAGAAGGGTTTTAATATTGTTAAGAGGCTTTTTGCAGACTGTACATGCATTTTCATGTGGATTTCCTTAACTGATTCTCTTAATTACTGTTCCCAATTTAAATTGAGTTAGACTCCAGAACTCACAGTGTTTTATCAGGAAAAATAGATAAATTAAAATTCCTAATTGTACATATATTTCTCTCTTACAGTATTCTGTACTGCTGAACTCCCAGAAATATTTATCTATTAAGATAAGTTTTGTTAAATATTTCTAAGTTTGTTAAATATTTCGCGTCTGGTGTAAGTTATGTGATTATCTCTGTTCCTCTTTGTAAAGGCAAATAATGAATGTGCTATAAAAAGTGAACATTTTGAAAGGCAGATTATACTGCAGTCTTAAAATTTTCAGTAACTAAAAAGCCACTGGTACATTATAGAAGTATTGAAAATAGCTGATTATTTTATAACAAAGGAAAAGATGTTTCTGAGTATAAGCAACTTCATGCTCTCTCTTTTATAAAAGAATTTGGTCTAATAAAAGACTTCAAAGCTTTAGCATTACTGTTTGTGAAATGTTATGCCTACTGCTTTAGTCAAGAAAGCAAAATAATAAAAGAATGCTCAAATCCTTTACTGTCATCCAAAATATTTTCAAGAGACAATAACTTATTTTGCAGTTCAAAGTCTGAGAAAATATAACCGCAATTGTGATTTATTGAAGTCTTTGAAGAAATTAGAGATGTTCTAAAGTTGCATGACTAATGTCCAGTGGCCAACGCTATGCTAAATTAAACATCAATGTGAAATTCTGAATCAAGGAATCACATCAGTGGAAGACTTAATCAGGATGGTGTCTCAGACACTGAATTAGGGTTTTGGCCAAATATCAGACCCATAGTCATGATTCTGAAATTCAGCGTGTCTAACTAAATACATCTGACTTCAACAGAAATTACCTATGTGGAACTCATCTCAGCATCTGGTCCTTGTAACAGTGTAGGTCATCTTCCATTTGATCTATGAACCGGTATAAACAGTTTGACATCTAAGGAATTATAAGCTGTAGCTGGACATTGACTGTAAAACCCTTAGGGCAAAATGAAAGACTTGAAGTGAGTATTCTGAAAATAACTTTACATGCACTTTATTATGCTTCTAAAGATATGCCAGCTCAATCCTATGACATTCATGACCCTGCCATTGTAAGCAAAGAGTACGTTTTTATATTTATATGTATATTAAACCACTATGTGCATATAAATGCATACACACACACAATTATTCAACCCTGTTCAGAACTTCTTCCTAAATGCACTTTTTAAAAAATCTAAATCTAAAGTTTTAAATACAATGCTGATTTAGTTCTATTGGATATGACAAGTAAATTGGGAAGCAAGAGCTGTTATTTAAATACTGAAATGTGATATTTTCTTTTTCTTAACTTTTTAAATTTACATTTAACTAATAAATCCCTCAGTAGTTATTAAGAAAACCTAAAGAAGATATTTTTAAGTACAAAAAAAGTTCATTTAATAAGATTTGAAATTTTTCATTTGCCTTTTGTCTTCTCACGGGGGTACTTTCTCTGCAAACATCTCAGACCACGAGATTTCAGTTAGAAAGATTTACAGTGTTGAAGTATTCACTTGCAAATGTTAAATACAAAATCAAATACAACAGGACAGAAAAAATATAAAAGCGCCATATATTTTTTTTAATGGCTCATTTTTCAAATAGTGAATTCAACCCTATAGAGTCAACACAGAAATCCATGTAATAAAATTTCAAAACAAATATAGTGCACAACATATTGAAAAAGGCTTACCACCTTTAGCAAGAACATTCTCATCTTTTGTCAATCACTTCTCTGCTGCTTTTGAGAAAACAGATCTGTACACAAAATACTGCACTGCCTCGACAAAGCAAGCAACACTCGACACGAATTCATGAATAGAAAGCAGCATTAGTGCCAGTGTTCACAATGCAGCACGTGCTAACATTCGGCATTAATATCTTGAATGAAAGCCTAATGAACTCATTGGGAATGTTTCCACTGAGTTCAGTGAGCTGCAGAGCAAGTGCATGAGTGCAAGAGCATCATGAGGGCAGGCACCCATGGTGTTCATCTTCGTGTGCTTCTCACTAGGCTTTGCACCAGGCATAATTGAGAAAGCCCATGATGTGACTGTACCTGCATTTGAACATGACCAACTTGGGCTCAGTAATGCAAACCTGAGTATGAATTTTATCTAGCTGTAGTCACTGGAGATTTGAAAGATGGATAACTATCATATCTGTTTCACAGGCAATGAAGCTAAGGCTCCAGGCTTTCCAAACTCCCATAGTAAGTGCTCTGTAGGGTCCATCTCTCCTTGGTCTGTGTAATGTGTTCCTTCTTCCCTTACCACAGTGTTGCCGCTGTAACACTGGAAAATTAACAAATTAATCTAAAATTTTAAAAATCCTCTGTTTGAGGATACAAGGAATGGTCATAGAACTATTGAAAAGTATTTAATTGTTGTGACCTTAGAGCAAAGATTCTCATGTGGTTTTCTTTGTCAGCAAAACCTCCTTGGAAATCAGGATAAAGAGTCTGAAGAAACCTGTGTGATCTTGTTCCACAGATCTGCTGTACAAGTATAAATTCCACTCTTGATTAATTGTTTAATAATTAAAATAAATTATGAGTTTTTTCTGAAGGTGGGATCATACAAATGGGCTGATGGAGATGGCTATGAAGTACATACAGATGCTGGGATTTACCATGTATATATAAAGTGTTAAAGGGAAGCACCAGCAGAAAAAAAGTAGATGAACACAAGACATCTAGAATAGACTGCATTTCTTTGCAAATTATTATCGGTGTTGTGGAAAAATATCAACACTGATATTTCCTACATTTGGTTAAGTAAATATTTCCCAGATCCTTGCCAGCTTAACTGACCATTAGCTTTCTTTCAGTATTTTCCTCTCTGTACTTTAAGAAATAAGATTTAGATGAAGGACACATGCTGGGACACAGCATCCCCTCTCATGCTGTAGGTGAAGTTAAATCTGTAATAAAGATGTAAAAAATTAAGTAAGATTTTCAGAAATGTGTTGTTTTATGTTCTATCAGCTAATCCTATGCAAAACATAAAGCGGAAAGACAATCTGCCGCTGAAAGAAGACAAAAGAAGCTGCCGGTAGCTTAGCCTTTCTGAAAGCCAGTCCACTTATACTGTGTATCTGAATTTGGTTTCTGGACCATTCTCACCAAATATCCTTAGATCTTCCAGAATTCTCATTTTCTTTGATAAAGGAATACAAAGTAAAATCCATTAAAAAATACATGTCTCCCAATTCCTCCAATAATTTATGTAACTTACCTTAATAACAAATGGATATTATGACCTTTTTGGTGTCATCAAAATAATTACACCAGGTGATGTGTCCCATGGACTACCTAGAGACTTAGGTGATGGATCTCAAAGCTGAAGCTACAGCTTAGAAACCACCTACATAACACAAGGGCATATGCAAAGAAGCCTTCTGTCACTCCTCAGGCCTCTTGCCTTTTCCCACAGCTCTCTGACAGCATCTTTACTGAAGAGTATCACCACCCACTTTCTTTCCCTCTGTAAGTTCCTCCTTCCTCCCCCTGACCCAACATTTCACTACGCACATGCAGATTTTTGGTAGCCAGCATAAAGGAAGAAGGCCTTTAACCCTGATTTGAGGGTAGGGATGTTATAACTTCCCCTCCTCCTTCCATGAAAAATACTGTCAGTCATTTCTGAACAAAAGTCCAAGGGGAACGTTCTCACACTGCTGCAAAGAAAGACTAGAGCATCCAAAGCAAATGGTATTACTTAGTGAATAAGACAGTGAGTGTACCTCATCTTTGAAGAGTCATTTACTGCTACTGTTACTCCTGTTGAGCATTCTTCTCCTTAATCCAAAACAGGAAGTTTTTTATTTACAGTACAATTCAGTTACAGTGGAATCAGTGCATAGTGAATGTACCCAACACCTCACAAAAATAATGTAGCATCCAGCAAAATGTGGTGTTCTATGTCAGTCCAACTTCTGGCAGTGTTTCCATTGACTAAAAGGATTTTTTTTTAGCATTCAGCAATGGCAGAGGGAGTGCTAAAGTAGAGTGCGTGCAAATTAAATAGAAAAACCTAAGGAACACTCATCTTCTCTTGAAATATTGTGTGTGTGGAATTGAAGATTTGCATACATTCATATTCAATAGAAATGACTGGGCAGAGGATAATATACCTACATGAATTTTAAAGCTTTTAGACACCCACATTTCTAACTGTTTTAGTCCAATTGCTCTATAGATAATGCACTATGTTTAACTCCTACTAGAACACCTGCTAATGCTCAATCTTGACATTAGAAAATTAATTAGAATGTATTAAATTCATAATACTCCATCATTCTGTGTAATGCAACATTTAGTGCTAAAGAGCAGCTATTGAATGACACTTCTGGTGAATGGAGCCATAGTGTCTGGTCATTAGATCATAGCAGCAATATTTTAGGTAGTAAACAGATGTCAAATGAATTCATCAATACAAATAAAAACCTGCTTAACGGAATCTAAACCCAATATTTTAAAGCATCCGTAATTTAATTATGCTTTCCATACACAAAGAACAAACTTATATTTTTTACTTGGAATGACCTTTGGTTTAGATTGTTACAACAGCAAGGCAGGGAACGGAGAAAAACACACACTCAGTAAAGTCTCCAAAACCAGCACAGTTCCTCCTTCCCTTGTGATGGGCTGCAGAACCTTCCTGTGACACTGCTGGACCAGCAGCACAGAGAAAACAATATTGCTACAATGACATCCAGTACAAATGTACACAACCAATTTCCCTGTTGATAGTGCTCATAAATGAGAAGATTGGAATGAATGAACTAGTATATAAAACTGAAGAAACATGATGTAATTAGACTACTCTGTCACCTTCTCCATGTTGTTGTTTTATTCACTCTCATCCTTCTTATTTAACTAATGTCTTTCCAGAAATGAATAAAAAAATGAAAGCTCAATGGCTTGTTCAAATCTACATAGTATGGTTCCAGATGCTTTGCTTTATCTTTGACACTCAGTAATAATTAGGGAAAATGGAGACCTGAATTTGGAAGCCCAATTTTCTATGAAAAGTACAGAGTCCTGGATTACACATGAAACCAGAATTCAACAGAATTAAGCACCGTGTAATCTGAAATACTGTATACACTTCCCTTGTACTTCTGTTGTGAAAATAATAATAATAATAATAATAATAATAATAATAATAATAATAATAATAATAATAATAATAATTTAATCTTTTTGCCTTCTCACAGTGATTCTCCTAACCTATGTTCCAATCTGTTTGGGGTTTTGACTATGCTAATACCTTTCCTCAACATGCTTTCAGATGCAGAATCCTACAAAAGGAGCACTTTTAACATCTCTGTATAAATTAAATAATTATAAATGCTGGAAAAAACACACTACTCATGTAATTTTCCCTGGATTATCCTATAGACATTCTTTTCTATACAGTACATATGATTTAATTTTTAGGGCCACACAAAGCTCTAGGGTTCTTTGTTAAACACATTTCCACTTCAGTCACCTCTCATCACCAAATTCACTATTTTCTATGACAAATCAGGAGGATTAACTGAAAAATATTTGTTGGTAGTAAATGTTGGTTCAGAAAAAATGGTGGGGCTCTTTTTCAGGAAAAGTTGTAATTTAATGAACTTGTATCCTAAAAAAAAATAAAATTTGAAAGGTTTTTTTAAATGTAAAATTATATTTAAGAAATTTAATTAAAACCCAAACCAGCCTGTCTTGACTGACTTGAGACATATGAATTTTTAGTTTTAGATCACTAGCAACTATTCAAAGTGCAGCCTTTTATATATATAAAAGTGTAAGAATGCTCAAGGGTAAGACTGTAGTTTTGATATTTCAGAAACAGAGGAAGACTTCCTTTTCACCTCTACTAGTTATTTTATTTCCTGTTAGTCTTTTCATAGCTACCCAGAGGGGGCAACTTGGGAACAGACAACGTGCTGCATCCCAATGAAGGACAGCCAAATACTACCTCACCATTTTGGCTAGCTAGGTTAAAAAGCTAGTACTCAGGCAGCATGGAGTTCTCGTTACATTTTTCTTCTCCCCATGCTCTTTGAGGTGGTTTGTACTCTTTGTTGAAAAATATCTACACAGTGACCAATTTTGCCTTATCCTTTCACAGAACACAGGAGGTCTTTCCCCTTTTCCCCCCAGTACTCTCAATGCGGCTAGTCAGAAACTTGCCCAGAGAAAATTAAATAGATCTTTTTTGTTTCTCTCTTCTTTTTTTTTTCCCTTCTTTTTCTTCTTCTCTCTGTATTCACTTGGTATTCTCTTACTTTATAATAGGCTGACCTACTTCTTTCTATTTAACATACTTTTAATAGTTTGATCATGTATAGTCAAATAATTCTTGATGTCAAGTCTATCAGTGTGGCTTTACATCAACGTAAAATTCTCTTTGGCTCTCCTATAATTATACTTCTTCTACCTCCTTCTTGTCTACAACTCTTCAGACTATTTAAGTATCACCTGCATGATCCAGTCTATAATTTATATTTGCTTTAATATTGTTAAGCAAGGTAATGTATACTTTATCAGTTTGAATCCTGGTGTAGTTAGTGTTCATCATGTAATTCTGAACAAATCGCCCGCTGTGCAATGGGGATAGACCTACAATCATGTTTTACAACAGAGAGTAGCAGGCTGGCTAGAGGCAAGGTGAGCTGCAAAAGGCTAACTTGTTAGAGGACAGAACTGCAGTTTTTCACATCTCTGCTTATTAGTTCTAAAGTGAATGGAGCAGGAATTGCAGAGAAACTGAGTCGAACAGGGTGAGACCACAGAGACTTAAGGTTCGGGATGGAGTGCTTGGATCCACTGCTGGCTGTTTCATTATTTTCTATTTAGCAGATGCGGTCCTGGAAGCAGAACTGAGGACTCCTTCTCAGTGATTCAGTTATTAGCAGCAATGAAGATTCCTCTAGCATGTGCTCTGTCTCCATGCAGCAGCGAGCACCTAATTCTATTCTGCACAGTCAGGGAGGACTAACCATGCCACACCAATGCATCTGTGCATTTGCATGCCCCCCAGCTCCTCACAAAACCGAACCCATGGCCCAGACTTCGGGAATGGCTCTAACCACAGTGAGAGTCCAGTACAGAAATTCATCCTCTTGTATTTAACAGAATGAGTGTTACACTTTAATTTTAAAAACACAACTCTCTAAAGAAGCGGTTCAGTGATATGCATTGTGAATGACTGGGTCAAATTCTGGTGCCCCTGGTGGGATATAGGGCTTGTCCCTGTCATCATCATTTGCCTTTAGCATGCTCTAGGCATCTGCATGCTGAACATACTGATTTTAATTGGCTTCTTGCTGGTGCCTAACTCTCTTCCTACTCTACACAGTGAGTCTAAATGCTGGAAAAGACTACTATATCCTATTCTGGTAGTTGAAAGCGCTGATAGTGATATATGATACCTTTAATAAACTTACTAATTAGTCTGTTCTTCCATAGGTTCATGATCCAGTGTAGGTAACACACAGCATGCTAGGAAAAATACTAAAATAAAAAGAGGTCCAGTGTGCTACTTCATCATACTCATAGCCTGGACATTCTCTGCAGTACTTATCCTCGGATTTTTCAAATAAATTTTTAATTTTCACTTCTACTTTCAGTAAGAGCAAATATTTAAAAAGTAGCAACTATGCTATGGTCTCCTATTTTTTATTCTGTTGATTTCTGAAATGACCATGATGGGAGGGTGAAGGATATGTTAACTAAACTAGCAATCACGTTTTAGTAACTGTGTCTGCAGCAGACATCTGGTGCTCTGGTACTGACTGAGGCTTGCATAGTTTTTCGTATTCCCAGAAGCCTTTTGATTATTAAGAGCTGATGTTTTGACGCATTCTCTTCCTCCTGCAGCTGGGTCCAGATTTGCTGACATTTGCAAAACGGACAAACAGCCCGCAGTTTTCACATGCTCCACATGCATCGTAACTCTGCATGGCTCTTGTTGACATGTAGATGTTGGCCTTAACTATTCAGAGCCAGTGGTTTATGCACAATGATTCAAAAAATTCCCTACTACATATCACCAAAATTCACTGCTGTATGCAGGGGGGTGTGTGTGTGTGTAAATAAGTCCCTTTTTGGCCCCTGTAGTGATGTAGTGGCCCTGTAGCTGATGCTGTGAAGCAGGAAATCCAACTATACTTCACTTAGCATACATAACTAAAAATGTTATTATTGGTCATAAAATTATCCAGCCCTTTTAAAAATCAAATCTACGAACTATGTGACTGTATTCCTCAGGCTGACTTCACGCTGCGTGAGGAGGTGCTCCCTTTAATTTGTTTTAACTTTGCATTATGCAGGCTTCATTTCGATGTGAGAGAAGGTTGAGGCAAAGTGGCTAATTTTCATTGTAAAATGTCTAGGAATTTGAGCCCAGGCAAATTTCTGCCACTCCTGCACAGAGCTTTCACATACATTATATGGCATTTCCCAAGTCAAAGCACCACAACAACAACAACAGTATCTGTTTTCCAAATGTGTCCTAAAATGAAATGTCACCACTTTGACGAACAGCTTCTGTAGCAAAACAGCGTGTGTGTGACCAAATGGCAACAGACCATTGTTTACACAAAAAAAAATGAGCATAATAAAATAAAATGACACTGAACAGCAAAACTGTATGTTATTAAAAAAAATCCCTATTAGAACCAATAGCAAACCACATTATCTTTTAAAACCTTGAGCATATACAGATTCATCATCTTGACAAACAAGGTAGATGAGAGTTAACAAAGATCACAATTTACTGTGCTCTGAATGCCTCTCATAAAACTTCAGTTTCAAGGGGAAAACTCACTCACAGCCCCACAGTGGACAGGCTGCAAACTAAGGAGGTTTCAATGGTAAGGCTTGTGGACTCTGCCCAAACCTCTGGAGTATCTTCTTCTGGCTGGAGGAATATTTTGTGTCCACTAAAATAATTTTTTTGCTGCAAATTCAGCACCTTGATAATATGAGTCCTGACATGACTGACTTCAATTTTCCCAGAAATATCCCCTGAACATTAACTTCCATAAATGTATTTCAGGACGCTAGTCCTTGAGGATGCCTGCACAAACTAGTTTATTTGTATTTGGAGAGTGGAAAAATTGTTGTATTTGTGAATTTCCCCATGCTTCTAGTAAACTAGACAAGCTTAATGGTGCAGTAAAAAACATATTAATCAAAAGTTCAAGTCAGATTTTTATACACTGGTAGCAGAGGTTACAAATAACACAAACAAAATCCCAACTGATATTGTGTGCTTGCAAACCCACTTTTTCCTAGCTGCTCAGTCTCCCTTACTGAGGACAGTTAAGACTTACCTCAGAAATCACAGGTGACAGTCACAGTTCAAAGTCTTTTGAACTTTACTCACAGTTCTAAAAAAACCATCAGCTCTCCCTGCACACTCATACATATATACATTTGAAATTACTGTTTGGGATACAAATGCATTGGTCTTGGCCATCTTGGGTACTTAAAGATAATTTTTGCCCCTCCTTGGTTCACACCTCATCTAGCACAGGCTCTGGAAATTGCCCAAAATATTGCAAATTGCTATTCCAAAAGATGGGCACCATATCTGTTACAAAAAGCTGTTACCTTTTTTTCTTAGTCAGCCACGAACATTAAATACCATACAAGAAATCTGCTTATTCTGACAGCTCATGGATTTTATTACCTTGGCAACAAAGTGATCTGTTCAAACTGTTTCTTGCTGTCGGTTTTAGAGGTTTCTGTGTCACAGAGAAAGCCATGAAAAGAGGATAAATAGGTAACTGACCCTTTCCTTTATGTTTGCATCAGTTTTCACAGATGGGAGAATGGACATCTTGTGAAGATGAGGTCCCTGGTTGCTCGGAACCAGCAGCAGTTAATAGATGAACTGGATTAAAGAGATTTTCAGTTTTGTGACAATCAGTAATAAAATCCCAGCTGGGAATGGAACTTTGTTTTCAATATACCAAGAGAATATTTTTAATCTGGAGAGAAAAACAAAGTGGAAAGAAAAATATTTGAACAAAATAAAATGTTTATTTTTTTCTCATCAATCTTTGCATTTTCATTAACAAATAAGCATCCAAATACTGTCATCAAAGATTTTTATAATTAAAAAAATATTACTTCCTATGGAAGCTTCTGTAACTCTCCATTTTTCTCAGATGATTGGGGTGTTTGGTTGCTTCCAAACAAGAAAAAAAATAGTGACAGTGACACATACATCTAATGTTTTAGTGCTGTCGCATTGGTGTGTACCACTGACAGGTGAAAAGCCTCTCACCCCAGCATGAGGACGAGATGGAGCTAGTTTCCTGCACACCAGTCCATATCCCTGCCCAGGAAAAGCCTCTTGTCGCTCAAGAGCACGCTTCCAGGAAACCTCTCCTACTCAAATGGCAAGAGACTCACAGCACACTCTTTAAAATGTTGAAGGCAGCAGGCTTTACTGAAAAATATGGCTGAAGTTTGATCTTGCTCTGGAAAACAACTATACACAAAAGGCACAATGGGCATCTGTGTTAATTGTTGGGCAGTGGCTTTTGTACCAAACGCAACAGGTTAGCAGGTATTTTTGCAGGTTTTCTGTCAACCCTGCAAATTCATTATGAAATATGAAAATCAGGCAAGGTTCTCTCCTAAGTATGATCATGATTAATAAAAGAGTTGGAGGGAAAAACTGCCCTGAGTTACAGCTCAGGAGCCTCCTCGTACGTTGCAGGTAATACAGGTAATTCATCAAAATGGGCACACTGAGTGAACTTTGTGGACATTTTTTTGAGTGGTGCACCAGCCAGAAAGTAATATTATTCACCAGCCTCACATGGCACTGGTTGCATCTTCATCTAGCTTCCAGAAAAAAAATATAAATGGGAATGTGATTTACTGAATATTTTATACTGTTGAAAGTTAACTACATTTGACTAAATCAAATAGCATGTTTAAAATTAGTTTATGATGTATTTATCAGCTATTCAATATTTTTGTGATTCTGAAAATAAAACACCTGACAGAAAATAATTATTCAAGTTTACAAGACATAAACCTCAAAAGTGTAGAGACTGCAGTCAAGGCGTGTGTACGTTCAGTTTAAGACTGTGCATGAAGTCGCTCAGAGCATGCACATATGGTTCATGAAGTCAAAACTGCAACCACTGCTGGTTTTCAGCATGCTCAACACATATGCTTTGTCTGCTCTGTGAGCAGGGTCTGGGTATGCCTTTCTGCAGACCATCAATATTTATGAGAAAAAGCCAGTAAATTTGACTAGGAGGGATATCTTTCAGTTTTTCTTGCCCTGAATATACAAAGGAATGAGAATAAGTCACCACCTGAGATTCAAATGTGTATGAGACCCTTGTCTCCTGTAGGACCTCACATGGAGAGCTAACTAATCAGTTAGTCACTGAGCTGCATTAAACTGCTTTCTATCAGCTCCCCCTCCTGTCTGGTTTTATTGACCATTTATTTTCCGACAGCATCTACATTTTCATACCCTCCTTTTTAACATTATTTTTAGGTCTTCTTCCATCTCCTGGAGCCCTTGCCGTTTGGAAGCAGTTATGGGAGCCTACCTTTGCTCACAGCTCAGCTTTCTTACCCAGATCGTAGCTGTAACCTCGCACCCTGCAAGAATTGATTGGTCACTCGTACCAAAACATTAAATATTTAAAGTGGCACCACACCATTCATAAAGTGAAATGTAAAGTGTTTGTTTACTCTCTGCTAATTATTTTAGTCCAAGCAGACAGACTCCACTGTCTACATTATTAATTAAATCTCTAAGAATGAGCTAAGGACAGGAAATGTTCTTCTCTGCTGGTAACAGTTCTAAAGAATAAGCGGGAGCTCTCATTAGCCATATGATAACACAAAAACCTTTTTCTCCAAACTGTGCCAATACAAAAGTTAAACAAATCATCACTCCATATTTCCAAATGGTTTGGATAGAAGCTTACTAGTCATGAAACCTCAGATATTAACCATCTTTAGGAGGTATAAATAGTGTTACTAATTTACTGTTGTTTGAGGCTATCTGTGGACTCAAGTAGCAAAGACTCATGGTCTCTAAAGTAGCGTGCTTTAAAACAGATCGGTTTGAAGGTTATCTTGAAGGAAAATGGAAGGTTTCCTCATGGGCCATACAATAGCAATATAAAATAATCCACATACAACTTCTACCAGTGATCTATTCCTTTCCAACTATGTATTTGCTATAGGAACATCATATAAATACTCATCATTGGGCTTTGTGATCGGGAACACTGTACAGTGACGGAAACTACAACAAAAACTCACATTCATGCTGAAAAGAACTGTATGAAAACCCCTAAGAATTATATGTTTTGATATAAAGTTTGATAGTTTCATCGCACAACCTGAAGCAATGCAAGACTCCTGAGCTGGGATTTTCGATGATGACCTGAAACTCCGTTCCATTCTGTCAAAAGTTTTACACAGCGGTCGAGTGCTGATTTGCAGTTTAGGACCAGAAACACTCAAAATTCCCATTTTTGTTAGACACAGGGGGACAGATCCAAAGGGAATGGAAGAGACTAGTTACTGCATGCAAAGAGGTGGCAGAGATGTAAGTGCACACGTCTGTGAACTGTAACTTTTGAGTGTTGCAGACTATAAAGCCTACCACTCTGCTGTGTGTCTCCACAGGACTCTGGAGCCTAATTATAGAGCTGTAGCAAAAAGTTCTGCTTGTCAGCAGAACTGGAAGGGTGAAAAAAAAAATCCACATTTTTGCACATTCACAGAAGAATAAAATATTTAGGCAGAAAATCATCATTGCTGCAGATGGACACTTACAGAACAAAAATGGGTAATTTTTGTGCAGCTCTGCTTGTTGCTAGCATAGCCAGAATACATTTGGTAGAAGATTTAAAATCCAGCCTAGAATTCCTCAGTCACTGTCAGTGGCAAAATATGCTTCATAGGATAGTAGGAGTTGAGGGCTGCAGGTAAATTCAATGTGGGGGAGCCATCCTAAAATGAGCAGGCAGGACTGCACCAAATTTAGTGTTGCTGCACTTGCTTATGCCAGCACGGAATTTGGCTCTGGGCGGTTATGAGTCCTTCTGAGTAAGGATTATCCATAAAAGCCTGATTAAGATTACAAGGCAAAATGTGAGGATATGTCCACATCGCAGCAATGAGGAAAGAGAACTAGAAGAAGCATAAGAGATACACACAAACTGTTCAGGAAAACCGCGGTCAGCAGTTGCTAGTGACCAATGGACTGCAACCACCTGGTTTTGTTATATTTAAGGACACACTCTTTAATGTGCATGCTTTGGGTGAGAAGAAATATGCCCGTTAAAGAGCTAGTCTATACCCAGAACATTTCAAAGATCACTACGCTATTTTTAGGAGAAATATAACTTGGCAGGATGGTATGCACAATACCTCTGATTCTCAGTGGTGTTCAGATAATAGCCTCTACCCACTATACCAAGAAACCTCAATAACCCAGACCACTGCTCTACGTGTGTGTTGTGTGATCCTCCATATTCCCATTAGGGGGACTGCCCATTTGCAGGTGCAGGCCCGTGACACAGAGAGGAATAATTTATGTGGACTCTCCCCTTCTTCCCCTCAATGCTGAGCAGAGAAAGGGGGATTCATCACTGCATGGTCTCCACCATTTCTGTACTACCCAACCTGTGTTTACAGCCTCTCCGTGGAAAGCCTGGCTCTTAAACTCAAGCTGCAATGACCTGTGCTTTCAGCTTTGGATAAGTGTTTTTCCCTTAAGCTTGTTAAACGCGGTGTGAATTTTATGTGAAAGTGCTTTTTTCTTAGTTCTTTTTTCTTTCTTTTCCTTCAGCACCATCTAATTTGGCAGTCCTTGGAGTGCTAGAGAGTCTCTTTAATGTGTCTCAAGCCACAAGGACTCTGACTTTACTGCATTAACAAAATACATTTATTTGCTGCCTTTATACATGGGGCAAAGGGAGTGATGAAGGGTTGTATTCTTAATACTTCCCTCACCTCCTTCTTCTTTGTCTGACATTGGCAATAAAATCCAAATTACAGAAAAGGCAAATCAAGCATACAAATTAAAAAAACTAATTTCATGCCAGCCAACATGTGGGAAAATTTCAGGTGATGAGGAAGTCAAAGGAAAATGGCAATAAAATAGACTGCATTAGAGAAAAAAAATATGACTAAAGTCACAAAATCTAATCATATTTTTTATGCACTAGTAACTAATAAATTCAAAATAAAAATTCATAGAAAACAACAAAAAACTCCTGTGATAGGACCCTCTGTCCATAGGCTGCCAGTTTCTATTGACTGAACCAGTAGACTGTTTTCTTAAACAAGGAAAAAGGATTTTTTCCTATGTCCCTGAGGTGTCTTAAAATTTGTCATATAGGATAAAGTAAAGTAACTTTATGTCCAGTGTGCTTGATCCTTGAAGTTATTTTGGTTTAATTTTTATTTACAAGGCCATGGATGGAGTTTTTCCCAGCCACTTCAAAGAACAAGATTAGGCTCAATAAAAGGTAAACCTTTGTATTTGCTTTGCTTTGTTATCTCATCACAATACTACAATAAAACTAGAAAAAATAACAAAAAGCCCCAAATCACTACCTTTGCATATAGCTGTTTACAGTCTGGTTCTTCCACTGACAAAATATTCCAGATCTTATTATACCACCTACAGGTAGATTTTAGAGAAATACTTGGGATCCCCTAAGCTGCTTAGTTACACTCCTGTAGGTTGCAAAAAGCAAGTGTGTCCGTTACGTTTGTTGGAGATGTTTCTCATAACCCGCATTCTTTTGCCTTTAAACCGGTCCACGCAAAACAGCCTGATAGCTTTTCGGAAATCTTAGATAACACATGGAACTAGCATGCACTTGTTGAAATAGACATTATTTTTAGTAAATATTAAAATTGTTCAAGTGATCACACACTCTTATATGCCAGCTTTTATTTGATAGAGCAAGTCACATAAGAAGTCATGCAATCATTTCCTGTTGAAGCAAAATCGCAAGAACCTATGACAGGTCTCTTTTTCTCTCATACTTGATTCTCGTTTGCAGATCCTATAATGCTATATAATCACGCACATGTTGTTTATAATTTTAACAAATTTTTTAAGCTTTGAAAGAAATCCTTAGCTAATTCCTTTACATTGCTTTACTAAGTGCCTGTACAACTAATGTCATGCTTTTTCAAAAGGACTATTTTGCAAAGCTTGACAGAGAAGAAATCTTGATAGTAACTTATGGATATTTAATGAATACTTATAACAGAAAGTTTGGACAAGTAACTTCTGGTGGTAAATGACCTTTTAAGGGTATAATCTTTAGCACTGCCATACATTTAATGCTTCTCAACTTGTTCAACCTTTCTTATTTATTTTCTGGAAAAGGGCTTTGCTTTTGCAGGGCTTGATCAGCCAACCTAACTATCTTACTTCTACTTCACAGAAAATATGCAAGAATTTAATAAAAATTCAACTGAATTGCATTGATGCCACATATTTTCTCCTGTTATTGATTAATATACCCTTTGTGCAAACACCCTTCTCCTACCTGATGCCTTCAGTAATGTCTCAATTCGTGGCTGATGACATTCAAATTTCCTCCAGAGATGCCTTATGAAGTCACAGAGCGTTATACCCACCAGTGAATGAGTCAGGCACAAAGTGATTGATAAGGCAAATAAATACTTAGGTGTTAACAATCGGTCAGTTGTGATATGCAAGGGGGAAAACAAGACTGCAAATATTTCAGTTATATATCATGTTTTCCAACTTATCTCTTTGTGTGCTGATGGTCCTCTTAATAAATTATCCTCCCTTGTTGTCCGATCTGTTCTACATTTTCAATTATGCCTCTTCCTAAGACCATGTAACAGTCAGCCTGAAGCTATTTCAATGTCCAACCCGCATCCCCAAAGTCCAGACAGAGGAAATACTACACAAGGGCTTTTTTGTTGAAAAGCTGTGCACACACACATCAAAGAGATGTTATGGCATCAGAGAAGTCATGGCTTTATTCTCAGATTCCCTGAATGGAGTTTTATGTAAGCAATAATACATGACACTGCATATGTTATGGCAGAGTAAGAACATTTTGAACATCTTGCATAGCATGAGACTGAAAAATCAAGAGCTGGTATCACCTCAGATGTGCTGAAGTCAAAAACCAAAGAACAAGGCCATGTCACAGGAGGGAGTAGATTATTTGGTTTCTTTAACTCATTAGTTTTGGATTTCCAAAAACAAATTTTTAATAAGGAGAACTTATCATCTAATAGATTCTCATATGAAAGCCCATCTACTTGTTTTTAATAAGATTTCACCTCCATGAGATTTAGGAAAACTGAAGAATGAATTAATTTAGAAAAGAGGCCTAAAAAGCATGCATTTCGGAAGTAATTGTGGACTGCTGGTACAGTCTTCAGACAAAATTGCAAGCCATTTTATAGCACGTGTGTGTGATCATTACACATGTAGTAGTGTTGCACATCATATATTGTTTTTTTTCTGGTGTGGGAGGTGATCTTGAAGAAATACATGATCATGGTAATATGGCTGTGAAATACAGATGTCTTCCCTTAGAGGTAAGTTTTCAAAGGTCACAAATAGCAGCAAAAAAGGGAAGAGCACTTGGGTTAAGCCATATATTCTTTGATTCAGGGAGCGTTTTGCGTTTACAGTTCCTAGTACAATGCAATCTTGATTTATGATTATAGTGCCTAGTTGCTATTATGATGATAATAATGATAGGGTTTATAATGGAGTCAGAGGACCTTGCTAATAAAACAACAAATCTTCTGTGGCAATCAGAGTTCTAATATAAATACTATCTAGTATGGACTTGTGATGTGAATTAGGCAGTTGGGGCAACTGCATTTTGAAGTGGCATGTGCATTTTTGTAAATACATGTAAACAGACATACATGTAAGTTATGGCATAATAGAAAAATCTACAAAATACACCAAAGTAACTTAAATACTAGGTACAGAACCATATCTGAATTTTTTTTTCTGCTTTGAAAGTGTGTATGTACAACCTTAGATACAAAGTTTAATATCATTAATTTGGTCCAGAAAGTGGGCTGTATAATATTCCAGGCAGTGAATGCTTGTGGAAAAGAAATTAGTAAGCACAGGAAAAAACCAAACAATGGAATTTTAATTCGCTTCTATGTCCAGAATTTGAAATGCTTGTTTGGAGTATGGCCCCATTATTGTGTGCAAGGCACACTGAAATTCCTATACAGGAACAAGACGGCTCATAAAATTTTCAGTATTTTCTATTCTATCCATTTCAGCGTCTGTCCATCTTGTCCCCCATGCAAGCCATCACAAGAATAAATGTAAAAATAAATTAATAATCCTGATTACATCACAGTAATATGAATATGACAAAGCTGAATGACTCTGCCAGAGCAACAGTGCTGAATATCACAAAAGTGTTACAGCGTGTCCAGAATAATTTTTTTGAGTGACTATAATACTTAACTTTTGGAAAATCTGCTCTGTGAGAACCATCTCAGAAGAGGTAAAACATATACTGTGACTTTGTTGACTCATTTTTATGCGGTTTTGTTCATTACCCTCCAGGTCTACGTGGAGACCTGCAAATAACTGAGTGTAGACGGCATATGAAAGTCTCTGGAGTAAGCTAATGGGGATAACTGGTCATCTTTCAGAAGAAGAAAATTCATGTGTTTTTAAACAGGTGACAACTAATAATCACTTTTTCCAAAAGCAAGTTTCTGTTAAGCTCCTTGCCAATTACTAGTAAGTTTTGAGAGCATGTTTTAGGGAAATTATTGCAACAGACGCATCTTCTGGATATGCCTTCTTATGGCCAAGCAAGAATTATAACTTTTCAAGTTTAGTGTCTGGATGTCTCCTCAAAATAAGGAGAATGTTACACTGTTAGATTACCTTCTTCTGATACTATGACCACAAAGTCTTTTTCATTTACCTGCCCATCTGTGTAGCTACTACTCTTAGTTGAATGCATTGCTATAGCAGTTTGGTTATAACCTATATCAGGAATGTTACAGCCACAGGGCAATATCCTCATACTTCATGAAGACTATAAAACCAAGAAAAATAAAATGGGGTTCATGAATTCTTACAAAGTGATGCTATTTAGGAAAGGAAGACACCCAAAAAGCTGAACTGATACTATATCTACATCAATTACAAAGTTGTACATTTGTTCTTGATCAAAATTATTTGCAAGCTCAGAGTCCCATTGGATATATAGTAAATCTTAACCTTCTGGCTATTAAAAACGGAGCATTTCTCACTCACAAGGAGGGCTGAAGCTATGCTCCCTGTGCGTTGAACGGAAGTTGTCAACCTTTACCCCTCTCAGTAATTGCGATGAACTACCTTCAATGTTTGTCTGCTTTTAGTTCCAGAGGCAGAAGGTTCTCCAAAGATATCACCATGTTTTAACACCATTTACAATAAAACCTTTAAGAGCATACTGAAAAAGGAAACTCCCAAAAGAGGTTTCTGATGGATGGAAAGAGTTTGATGCATTTTCTATTTCTAGGTATGGGAATGGAGAGGAGTTATCAATTCTTCCCGAGACTGACATATAAGTTTGGTCCTGAAGGAGATTTAAAGAGGTGTTGGTAACTACTACACGACAGCATGAATTACTCTATCATTCTGACACAACCTCATGGCTCTGTAAGCTTAGGAGCTAGTCTGAGTGGAATACTACACAGAGTAAATATGGGCATGTGTGATCAAGAACATCAGCTGTAACTTGGATGGTAACTCTAACGTTTTATTATACTCACAGCATACAGAATCTGACATCATATTCCTTTGTTATACATCCACTTGCAATGCCTAAAACTTGATTTGTGGCCTGTATGAAGTACAGTGAGAAATTGTCCTGAACTTCCTTTTAGAAAGCAGCATACAAGCAAAGATCACATTTTCTTATGATTCATACACTTTGGGATATTTTCATAAGTCACCCTAGAAATTAATTTTAAAACCAAACAGATTACATTTCCTTCCACTAACCAGAAAATGTTATTGTTGCTTCCATTCTGGCTTGCAAAGGCAGAGAATCATTAATCTAGTATATAGTATACGTGTGTTCATAAACACAGAAATATGTACTTATACACCCATTAAGAGGCTTTGAACTCTTAAATTTAAGTAAAATCAGAATGCATTTCTCTTACCAAGTTTTAACAATTTTGTAATTTTTTAAAAGGCACCGGCCCCTAATGTAGTGCTATTGATCAGAATTGCTCAGAAGATAAAACTCTGTAGGGATTCCATCAGTTCCAGACAGAGCATTTTTCCCTCGTAAAGTGCTAAGAAGTTGATAATACAGGGTGTAACAGACCCTGAAAAAAACATCAAAGCAGCTATGCACAGACGGAGGAAGATAAATTCTGTTAAACATCTACCAATATAATACTAGCAAGCAAATATCTATTTGACACTGATTCTCAGGAATTAAGAACACAGTAAGAACCGTAGCAGATTTCAGTTTAGTATTTTAGAGTATGAAAAATTGTTCAAATGAACAAGGTGTTTCTGAAACATAAAGGAAGTGCAACACAAGCAGTTAGCAGGAGCGTATGGAGGGAACAGACCAACAGCGGCAAATTATGCAGTGAATTCAGAGGATCCAAAATCTGTGTTGCAGGCTACATGCAGAAAGACAAAATCATTCAGAACCATTTTTTCAATGCCACTGGACCAATCACGTCAGATGGCTCAATGCCAGCCCCTCGGCATGTGTATTCTTAACATATAGTTTCCTATTATGCCTTTAGTAAAGATTTGCATTAATTACTTAAATATTCCTGTCATTAACCTTATTAGAAAACTTTCAGCGTGCTGAATCTCTTCAGTGTGACTGAGTTTTCTGCATTGCTAGCAAATCAGATTTACTCTTTTTGAACATGCTAGCTTTATAACAAGCAAGAAAGAAAACTGGATCTCTGACTGTCACTTAAAGCATCATACCTTTAACCTCCTCCTTTCATCCAGAGCTCTTTACCTTTACTGACACCCTCTGGTCCCTATCTCTAAGTCAGGTTTGAATTCATTCTAGCACTCCTTCCAAAATTTACTTTCCAAATCGATATTTTGTAGAGCACAGAACTGGACATTTTCTGAAATCCCCATAAATCATATCACTGATTCCCCAATAGTTTACCATGTCAGCAACTTATTCAGGGGACTCAAGCAAATTTGCTAGTCATGACCTTCCTGTATTGAATCTGTGCTGACAGTCTCCAAGTTATGAATTTCTTAAAGTTGCCCTTTATTATTTCCTAACAGCAGAGTTTTTAATCACACCTTTTCTCTTAGCTCTTAGGATATTTTTCCTCAAGGTCTGTTTTCAAATCTGCTTTCTTCCAAGTTCTCAACTATAATTCAGCCAGTCAGAGTTTTTGTGTTTTCAGTTTTCATTCTTCGTACATCTGCCCTCATTATAAAATGAAATCAAGATCCCTTCCCCTGACATTTTAACCTGGAATTCAAAGTATGACCTTCAGCTTCATATTGACCAACAAAACTAAAATCTGCACTCTCAGTCTCCATACCATCTGTAGTTGTCTTCACACTTCGATGTCACACACTGCTAGTTCTGACTTTTTGCATGGACATTTGCTTTGTAAGTGTATGTAAACGGCAGAACTACAGGTTGAATAGTCCACTTTTAAAACTGTTTAGCTCGTATCACCTTCAAGAATGCTTAACATTTCATTCTCCTTTTATATATTTGTAGTCTTCCAAGACTTTGTCTTGTTAACCACGTCTGAATCATTCACATAGTTAAAAGTATACTACCACAAAGGGCCACTGTACATGAAATATTCCTCAGTTACTATAGTTCAGGTTTCACGTCTCAGTTTTCTGTCTTCTTTTTAGTATACCTCACACTAGTAAACAAGCATCTTCCCTCCTGACAAGATAGATATGGAAAGGGGGTTGGGTTTTTGTTTCTGTGTTTGTTTTTTACTTGAAACTTTGCAGATAAATGCTACAGTAATTAAATACTATATTTATGAAATTATATTTTTACAAGTTCTAATAGATATTTTGATAGCACTTTAAAGTAATGGCCCAATTATTGCTAATTCTTTTTATATCCACTGTAATAATATTAATCACGATGAACTGATCTTGCGTTAATATTGATTGCCATAAAGTACTTCTGAAGCAATTCTACTATAAGTCAGCAAGAATTAATTGCACTTTTATTAATTGGAAAATGTCATCCAAATTTTAATTATCAGGAATCCCCCTTAGCTTTTGGCTAAAAGAGAGCATATAATTTATTTGTAGTTTCAAGCTTTAGGGTCTCATCCAAAGCTCCCTGAAGACTAGGGGAATGCTGTAACACCTTAGAAAAAAATTGGCACCAGGTCCTTCATTAAAAAACATTAATGAAAACGAGTCATTCAAGGAAAGTATTACTTTTTTGAATCAAAATCAATTAACAAATTTTATGAAAATGTAAAATTTCTGAAATATTGCAACACATAGAAAAGTTTAGTCTTGAGTAGTCACATTACAATACCTTGTGTAACTTCTGGTTTTTTTTAAGTTTCTGTGCTCAACAGGAATGAAACTAAATGTCTGAAGAAGTACAGATATGGTAATGGATGCCAATTTTTTCTTCTGCAACAAAAATCTTAAAAATACAGTTTTATGTTCTGTGTTACAGAAATGACTCTGCGTTCATCTTCTAGCCACATAGTCTTACCCACTCTCCTCACATCAGAGAGGAAAAATCAGTGCATCTTTATACATTTCCATCTCCTCTGCCTGTCAGTAAAGCTGAACAGTCCAGGCACTGTACTTTTCTAATTCGGGAGATAATTGTTTATCCCAAAGCCAAGTACCATTTGAACTTCATAGCAACAGAACTTTTAGTGCACCACTATAAACTCAATACGCTAGGTTATTTTCTGTTTCTCCCTCAAGCATTAGCACAGTAGCTCTCCCAAACATACAAAATTAGCACATTAAAATAGGCATTCTTTCTCTGGAGTATGTATTTGTTCTAAAAGCCTCACATCTCTCTTCACAACTCATTCACTGCAATAGTTTGCTAGCTAGTTTAATGACAGGAAGCATATAGTAGATCACAGTAATTTCTGCTGCAACTTTTCTGCTCAATTATGACAACAATCTCAACATAAGATTCAAAACAAAAAAGGAAAACACATAAACCTGCAGTAGGAGCCCAAAAATGGGATCTCTCACCATTGCTGGCTTCACAGCAGACTGCTCACAGAGATGCCGCGATGGATATTACAACAAATAATCTGCACACACTCCAAAGTCTAACCAGGGAAATCAGTGCCTGGCGGGGGGAATGGCAAAGACACTTACCGCTGCTGTGGCACCGTCTCTCTCTCGCCCTGACTCTCAGTCTCTCTCTCACATCCTCCTGACAGCCTCAAATATAGCAGTCCCTTATGGTGCTGAGCCTGTGGGGAGCAGAGGATTGCAGAGTTGGGATTTTTCCCTTTTTTTTTCTTTCTTTTTTTTTTTTTTTTTTTTTAAACCATCCAGCAGTAGTTCTCCAGACCCGACCGCCTCTCCTCCTCGCCTGGCTCACTGATGAAGAGACCCAGGTGAAGGCATCCGCGCCGGCAGCTCCCGCCAGCCCCTCCCGCCCCGCCGTGCCCCCTCCCGCCGGGGGTACCGAGGCGCCTCCCCCGGCAGCTCCCGGGGGGCGGCGGAGGCTCTGCCCGCCCCCGGCCGGGCGTGTGTGCGTGGCTTGGTGATGTGGAGGGGTGTTTTTGTGTGTGCCATCTCACGCTGCCGCCCGCGGCTCGCCCCTACCCCTAAGCGCGCAAGGACCCCCCTCCTTTCCTCCTCCTCGCTGCCTTCCTCCCTGATTTTCTCCTCTTCCCCACTCCTCTGCCCCGGAGCGCGAAGGCAGGAGGGCGAGCTGGCGAGCGCTCTGCCCTGATCCGCTGCTCCTCTCGTACCCCAGCCGCCAGCTTTCCCCAGAACCCGCTTTCTGCCCCCGTCCTCTCCTTCCCACCCCCTTCCCCACCTCCCTACCAGGTAGATTTATTTTTTATTATATTTTTTTTCTTAAATGTATTTTATTATCCTGCAGCGGTGACGACCCTCCTTCCCCGCCGCGCCAGCAGCCGGGCGCCGCGGCTGCTGCCCGCACCGCACCGCACCGCGCCGCGCCGCGCGATCTCCGCCTTTATACCACGGCTGCTCTAGCCGGGAAAACACCGGGGGCAGCGAGCCCGGGGCCGGCAGCCCCTTCCCTCCCTTCCCCATCGTCCACCCGCTTTTAACTGCAGACCGCTCCGGCGGCCCGCAGCGCCCCGCCTCGCCCCATCTCCGGCGGTGCGCCCCGCGCTGCTGCGCCCTCCTTCCCTCCCCGCTGCCGCCTCCGCGCAGGCACTGCGCGGCCGCGCAACCGCGCCCGCCCGCAGCCCCGCCCCCGCGCAACCGCGCCCGCCCGCAGCCCCGCCCCCGCGCAGCCGCGCCCCCGCCGCAGCCCCGCCCCCGCGCAGCCGCGCCCGCCCGCAGCCGCGCCCCCGCCGCAGCCCCGCGGGCGCTGCGCGCCTGGCTCCGCGGGCGCGGGGTCCCGGCAGGGCCGGCGGCGCCGCTGCTCGTTCAGATTCGCCTTTTTCGCGTTCCTCGGCCGCTTCGTACTCGCCGGTGCATGTAGTGCGCGCTCCCGCTCCGTGCCTTTAATGGCTACCCTCAGGATCTAGGCTGATTTTAATCCTTCTTTTCTTTTTTTTTTTTTTTTTCTTTTTCCTGTGGCAATGATAACTTTCTGCTTTAAACATTTAATACTTCTGTGTCCTTCTATACTTTTCTATACTTTTCTTTCCTTGCTATTTTCTATTTTTTCCTTCCAGAAGTAGTTAAGTCTGTCTTTTTTTAACTTATGCAGTAACTGAGCAACTATCGTCTAGTTCCTATTCTCCAAGATTTTTCTCTCCTTCAGTGCTTTCTGAACCTGTGTGGTGTACAAATATGTGTGTGTGTTACTAATTTGTCTTCCTGCTTGTATTTACTATCCCAGGTATTTTCTGATTAATTTTTAGAAATTGTCCTTTATTTATTTTAGGTTCACTGGGAAGAGGAATTGTTTAATTCTGGAATTTGCTGAGGGTTCTTACAGAACTCCAGTCTTAAATCTTGGCAATACTAATATAAGTTTTTTACTCTGTGTCTTTTGCTTGTCTTTTATATTGAAGCCTCTAGCAAGATAAGTTATCAGTGATGAGTGACACAGTTTTATACACTTTTGTGGTCTTGTATACTATATGGAAGTCTGTCAGAGGATCAACGTCATGGTGTATGAATTCTGTCCACTGAGTAAGGATGAGCTGAACCTCCCCCCCCTTCAATTCATTTCTTCATTATTCTAAGACTAAATTTCTGTTTCTTCATCACCAACTACCACTGTCTTAACCATCGTAGTGAAAGAGTGAGAATGAACTCATCATTAGAAATGGACTTTGTCTACATACACTGTCCCATACAAACACAGCAGAAAATTGTCTCTGCAACTGTGATGGGTCTATATTTCTGTTGGGCACATAATGTTGCACCTTGACATATCAAAGCTTCTCTTCATTGACTCAGTTCACACAAAATTATCTACTGGTCATTATTTCCAGTGTTACTAGGTTACAAGACAGCATTTAATCAGAAGCCAGAGATAGTGACTGCATTAATTCTGATCTTATGAATAACTTATGAGGCTCCATTTCTCAGTATTTCCAAAATGAGCATTAAAGCCAGAATCATTTTTGCTAATAAATATATTTTTTGCACACTGTAGTTATTTATGACAATACTGAAGAATTATTTGTGAAGAGGTGACTTTCACTGGTTACTTGTTTTTACAGGTAGAGATGGAAATAAAAGAAATACAGATTTTTTAAAAGTCATAAAGACTGGAATTTATGGCCTTTATCTTCCCTTGTGAAGTTCATAGATCAGGGTTATTTTTAAAGACTGCTATACGGTATACATGCCATACCCATCAGCCTACATTATTTTTGGGTTTAGCTCACTTTTACTTTGAGTTCCTTTCAAGGTACACGTGTTTTTTGAATGGCCACTTTTTATGTTTGCTTCCTTCTTTTTAACTTCACATCAGCTATATTTGTACAAGGGCATATTTTTACCTTTTCCTTTAATATAATCAGGAATGGACTGTATATGTGTGAGTACCAGTTTTATCTTTGAAAGCGAAGTGGCACGCAGCTTTTAAACAGGTTAAAATTTTATTTGATTGTGTGTATCCTTTGCAAGGTCAGTTCTGGTTTTACTCCACCACTGTAAGACCATGAGCTCTTTGACGACATATATGTTCAATGTTTAATGCATAGACAGTAAATTATATTCACCCCTTTGTTGCGGTATTATCATCGCTATAGACTTTAAGCCAGCCTAGCTGCATCTTGCGTATCTGATCTAGTTGTCTAACCATCTCTGTATAAATGCCTTAATCTCTCTATCTCAGTGTCCCCAGTGGGCAAGCAAACAGATGCAGCACATCTGCAGTCTGAGCTGTTTCTGAGCTCTTCTCTTATTTGTTTTGTACATCTTGCCTTTTCGTTCAGCTTCTTTTAAGCAGAGCATAATGTATGCTTTCCCTTTGCCACATGGAGAGCTATCTGAGCAATACCATTATTATTGGGATACTTCACTGTTCTTTTTTAACCAGTTGCAGAATATACATAAAGAATAGGGAGTGAAATTTGAAGAAAATAATTGGCTGCACAAATTTCTCCCTCACATCTGTGTCTGCAACAGCACTGGGGGTGTAGCTTTAGAGTAGCATGAGAGCTTCTCTCTCTCTTCCTCTCCCCATTTATAATGAGATGTTCCTTCGGGTACCTGGAGGAAGGTATTTGACAAATAATAGTTTTTGAAAGGTATGCATTGGCCGTCTTCTAGTACATAACTGTATCATTTTAGTGGCAACCACTATATTTTGTCCTCCCCTGGAACATCTGGGTAGACTCATTCAGTTCCTCATGGCTGCATAATTAGAGTTACAAGAAAATTTTGTAGGGGGATAAGCAGAATTATGTGTAAATGTGACACATAATTCTTCAGGACTTTGGCAAAGAGAAGACAATTCAGAGCCTACCATGCAAGCTTTCAGTTATAGCAGATAATTAACAAACTGGAGACATCAGCAATGGGAAGATGTTGCTGTGTAAAATAAACAAAAAAGACAAACCTTTGGGGACTTAAGCCTCCTAAATTTTCAGAAGTGCAGACAGATGACAGCTGGCCCAACGTAAGGACTGGGAGAAAGATAACCTCTCCGAAAAACTTTTGAAGCAGCAGAATGAAGCATGTTCTGTATCACAGCCTTATATCATGCCACAATGTTCTTTTTGATTCTGCAAAAGAAATCTGTAAACTGAACGTATTGTTTCATGGAACCATGGTCTAAGTAAAAGAGGGTGACAGAGCTGTACTGCAGTTAGTCAAGCACCTTAACGATGGTGAGGCCAAACTGTCCGTTGATGAACAACCCTGGTGTAGGCTTCCACTGCTGCCTGGTTGAAGAGAAAATAGGCTGGGCACTACATATTTTTATATATCCAGGTAAAGGCAGCATGTTACTACCAAAACAATGGTCATCAAAGAGCAAACAAGCAATGCTGTGGTATTCAGTTATTAACAGAAGGGGACAGGCCCGGAGTTCCCTTGTCTCTGCAGAAGCCATGGCCACTGGGAGAGCCACAGGGAAGCAATAGGTGTGAATATCTTAGTCTTATAACAAACCCATTTATACATTGATTCTCCACTGAGTGTTACTGGCTTTGTGAGGAACTGGTCCAAAGGAAACCAAAGGAACAGGTTCTTAAAAATCCATCCCTAGCTACTGACAGAAGCAGGATAAGCTGACCATCTCAAAGGGTTCCTCTTACTTTACTGGGTGTGCTTCATGCAAGTGCAATATAGTTTTGTAGTTTCAGAGGCAGAATAAAGATCAGAAGGGATTTGCAGATTCATATTCTCTCCCGGCTTTCCTAACCTTGTGAGACACATACCTGGAACATCTGTTGTGAGATACAGTGCATTGCTTTTGATGTTGTGATACAACTGTACTAGTTAGTATGCTGGGAAAAGCAAAACTGTAATTTTCCTCATTCCTTCCAGCTTGATCTTCACCATATGCACAGGAAGGGTCTAGTGTCCCCTGGAGACTGATTTTATCTTCTACAAACATGGAGCAAAGCTTCTACTGCACACAGGAGCAAAATGCACAGAGGGGTATAGAGCGAAGAAAGAACAGATATGTTTACCACTGCAGCCATTCCATGGTAACATGAGCTGTTCAGAAAGAGAACTAGTTAGGGGTTGTGGTGAGTCATAATCCTCAAGGTAGAGAATAACAAAAAGGGAAATGAGAGGTTCTCTGAGCACCACAGAATTTTAGAAGAACAACCCTTAATTATACCTGAATGTTCCAGCAGCAAAGAAAACTGGATAGTAACAAAGGCAAATCCCAGAATCTTCTTAATCCACATCTCAAAAGAGCCAAGAGCACGAAGTATGAAAAGACTGCCCTCCATTCAGTTACAGAACGGTCAGTCAATGGCTTTTGAATGCAGGCAGTTAGATACTGAATTTAGGTACTTAACTCAAATTTCAATACCTAAATTTAAGTGACCTAATTTTTTCATAGATGTTGAACAATTCCAGATTCCTCTGATTTTTGTTGGTACGTAAGATAAAACAGACTCTCTTGTTTAAGTATCTAATAATGGTACTCAGAATTCTGTGCTTATAGACCAAAGCATTACAGTCTACTTTGCAGAATATTTGAAGATACCCTCGTGCATCCCAAAGATGGAGTATGCTGCAAAAGGAAGAAAATTCCCTGTTAATGAAGCAAAGGAGAAGCAGAATACCTATGGTCCTAAGCATGCAGTAACAAATGCGCTTTTTTTCTCCCTTCCCCCCCCACCCCCTAAATTCAACAGAAATACACTGAAATATGAAGCTTGATGTGGGAAGCATTCTTGTCACTAAAACCCTTCTTAGGCATATAGTACACCTATAACTACACTAGCAGTGAACTAAGCCTTTCATTATTTTTAAATAATAAGCCTTCAGTTCTAGATGATTTTCCTATTGAGGAAAATAACAAAAATCTGGAATTTATGACATAAGTAATTTATGTAAAGCACAGTATATGCCATTATTGTTTGTTCCAGAAGGCTTGAGACTCTCTGAAGGAAGTACTAGGAAGAAAAAGTTCTTGTAGTGTTCAGACACCATTGCGTTCTGGAATATTCACTTGAGCATTTCAGGTTCACACAAAGAAAAGGGGGAATTCTGGAATATAACACAATGTACAAGACAATACAGTAAGTAATGCAATGCTTAAGTAAAGCTGGATAAAGTTATCCCCAAGAAACCTAAGTGATGCTATTAGAAAAGTCCTTATTTGGTGAAGTGTGTATAACTAATTTGTGAACTCTCATTTGAAAACAAAAAAGCAAGCAAACCAAATAACCTCTTTTCCAAATGCCATTCTGAAAACAGAAAAAAAGGAGGAAGGAGAGGGGAGGGAAAACTATATTTATAAATCACTTCCCTGAGTCTGAGGAATCCTGATTATTCTCAGATTATTCTGTTAATCTCCAAGTCTCCCAGAAGAGTTGACAATTCTACTTTGTTGAGTTCCCTACTATCATGTTACCCTATAAAAGAAAGAATTTGACTGAGAATGTCTGAAACTGAAGGAGTTTGTAGTAGCTGCAATTAAAATAGCACAAATCAACATTCCCTAGTTTACCTACCTGCCTGCCCAAGGGGATCAGATTCAACACTTGATTTTTCCCTTTGATGTTTTATCCTTAACATGACAGTTTCCTAGGAATGGCAAATTTGGAAAATCTTATATGACAATAATACAAAAGAAAGCTAGAATGAGTTTATTTCTTCAAGTACAACTAGAACAGCCTGCTTGACTCCAGTATTAACATGCTGAGTACCTGATAGATCTATGTATGTAAAGATGGCATTAATTTAATAACATGAATTGATTTAATCTAATAATAAATTTTATTGATGGTGACTTGGCAGGTGAAAGCACAAATGAAGATGACTTTGAAAACTTTAAATGTTTTCTGAAGAAAGTACAATTAGCTGATGATCTTTCATCTTAAGAACAAAAACTAAATAAATTGAACTGAGTTTATAACATATCATTTATAAAATATACATAGATTTCAGTGTAACCCACAGAACATTAATTATAGCACTTATTTCACAGCTGTTCCATGAAAGCTCAAATAAAATGTGTCTGCAATTAAAACTGAATATATACTGACTTCATTAACTTAACAGCTGCACCAATAACCAATACCAAGGAACATACCCTACTTTGTTAATGTCTTGATACCATCTGCAACAATCAAAACTATTGGGTTTTAAAGCGGATGATATCTTACTAGTACTGTGATCACAGCTACCACAATATGCTTACACATGCTACTAAAGTGAATTGATCTATTTCAAGGGAACTTCAAGGGTTATGTGCTGGAAGACAATTTCCTAGACACATGAGTGTTTGCCAGAAAGTCAGAAACAGAAATTCCTTGTGGCTTCCTTCCAATTCTCATGTGCTCAGACATGAATTTCTCATGGGTCCAAACAAACAAAAATTCAACTTTGGAGGAAAAATGGGGGAGAAGACTGAAGTAGCGTAGGAAACTTTTATGCTAACAGTTACTTTTTAATGTTTTGACATTGCAACTCTGTCATTTTAACCCATATTTAAAAGTGTAACTTCCAGATTTAAAAAGAAAAAAACACCCAAACAACAAAATGCTCAGAAATCCCTTCATGCAGAATCATAAAGATATTCAAGCTCATGTATTAGATTTTTAAATCTGCTTCTCAAACTCTCCTAACAGGAAAATAATAACAGATAGTAAGAGGCATAAAATCATACCACAGCAAGGCATGATTCCATTAAATTTATACAGCAGTGTGTCTTCAGTGGCAGGTTCTCCTCCAGGCCCTGGTTTGGGGTGGGAACTTAATCCCTTCTATATGAGTTTTGACCAGCAACGCCCTCAGTATTGCAATCTCCCTGTCACTGCAAATGTTTAAGTTATATCCTTACACAGTTGGGTCCTCTCTGTCTCTGTAATTCTTCCAAATTTCCAGTACAAGTCCTACTTTTCCATTATTACCTGTCCTTCCTTGTTTCCTCATTTCTTTTCTTCCATACTCTTGTCTTTTGTTCAGAATTTATGACTTCCGTAGCTTTCACAGCTCTAATTCCCATGTTCCATGTTCCTCTTCCCAAAGTCCATTTCCTTGCTTATTAATTACAGTCTCTTCCCCACCTTCAACCTTCTTACACTGCCTCTCTCAGGTTCCTTGTTCAACCCACTCCTTCTCTAAACAGTTGTCTCTTGCATCTACTTTTTGTCCTTGCCTCAAATGTGATACTTTTTATATTTCCCACACTTCCAAGTCACTTGAGCACTGACAAAGAAATACCTGAAAGCTCTAGAAAAATAATCTATTAGTTCACAGGTTCACACATTTTAACTAGCTCTGAAATTCAGGAAGAGTCTTTCTTGGGCTTTGTAATTATGGTCTGGACCCAGCCACCCTCCAGGTGTGAAACTTGCTCAGACAAGTCAAAGCTCTGAGTTGCAAGGCAGAAACTGTGAGGAACATCTCTGTCAAACCTTGAGGACCTTTCCGCTACTACCACTACTGTGGAGGGATACTTTTCAAGGGTTTCCAGCATGGAAAAATTCATTTTTATCACTGGGATGGTATCAGACACACCTCTGGATTAAAACCAAGTTCTGCTAGAAGGTCAAACTCTTGCTCTAAAGTGTTCTTAACGTATCTGCTGAATTTGTTCTAATTTAACAGCAGTGAAACAGTATTTTTGTGTTATATTTTGTTCAGAAACAGCTGAATCATTTTTTCTGAAACACTTATCAAAAAGTAAAATAAATCACCTGTCTGACAGACACCCAATGGAGAAAATTTCAATCCAAATGTAAAATTTCAGCAAAGTTAAAATGAGCTTCATTCAGAATCTTCTAATGAGAAGTATCAAGCAAGAATAACTCCAAAGACACTACCAGCTCCATCTATAATAAAATCTTTTTTTATATAATTATCAGTTATATGATTAGTAATGCAAGTGACTATTAAGCCTGTGTCTGTTTTCCTTTCAAAGTGTTAACATAAAGGATGTAAGGGCTTTTAAATGTTGTCTTATATTAGTCTTTGTAAAACATGTGACAGACTGGATTCAATTTTTTCATGCATGGCCATATATGTTCCTTTAACCAGGAATGGCCATCCAGCTGGATAGATAGCTGCTCTGCTGCTTGCCCCTGGAGGCTAGAGGCTGAGTTAGGTGGCATCCTCTGAAGAGAACTGCAGGACTCCAGGAGTGGTCAAACTGCCTGGGGAGAGAAAACTGTGGAAAGTTTCACTTATATCTCCAAGTCAAATGGCGAGGGACGGACAGACAGACAGACAGAGACAGCTAGTAT
Source organism: Phalacrocorax carbo (assembly GCF_963921805.1). Taxonomy (NCBI): domain Eukaryota; kingdom Metazoa; phylum Chordata; class Aves; order Suliformes; family Phalacrocoracidae; genus Phalacrocorax; species Phalacrocorax carbo. The sequence continues at coordinate 204,450,293 of NC_087513.1, forward strand.
GGAAACTGCAGTGTGGAAGAGGCTTCTGAGAGCAAGCTTGCAATGGGGCCTTAGGGACAGAGTAACCAGCTTTTATAGTCAGCGTGGGATTTGTTGTTGAAAAGGCAGCACTCTGCAAGGACATAAAAGGAAATATGGAGGAGTTTGTTGCTGGTTTGTTGTTTTTTTTAATATTGTTCTCAGTTTTCATTATTTTAAAAAGGCTATTTTCTGGATTATGTTTCAATAAAAAACAGCTTTTGGGCTTCAGAGTGCATTGGTGCTTTTGGGAAGTGTCTCTTGCTGTAAGGCATCGTGGTGACAGATCCACCTCAGAGTTCTAGCTCGTTTCCACCTCAGATTTACTTAAAAAAAAAACAAAAGCAAAAACAAACCCCGATAACTTTTACTCCATACTGAACTACTCTTGAATGATTAGGCAAAGGATGCATTAAGTATTCAGTAGAATTTCAGCTGTTGTTGTGAAACATCAGTCAATTAGTGTAAAGTACCTTTACCATAGGAGAGATTGGAAATAGTGTTATAAAATTAACTAAAATCTGTGCTATAGAATTTGTATTAGCATAGGATTAAGGTTTTGACAAATACATTTCTGGTTTTAATTGAACAGACTGAAAGCAGAACTGTTTATGTGTGAAAGACATTTTGGCAGATGTATAGCCAAGTACCATTTAGTGAAATTTAAAGAGTGATGACAACATGTAAGAATTTTTTAGCTTACTAATAACATAATTTAAAAGCAGAAGCAATTTGTTAAGAATTAAATTGCATACTCTGCATGTGCAGTAAAAATGTTTTCTGCCCCTCAAAAGGTTTTATTTTCTTAGGGAGAGTATACATGCTAATTGAATAATAAACAGCGTTTTTCTAAGCATTCTGGTCTATTGTCTGCATAACAGATTCAAACCACTGATAGACTAATTCTGCTCATATTAGCTACATAATGCATGTTACATAAATGACATAATTATGTTTTTATTGTACTTGATAGATTTTAAAGTGCACTTTAAATGTCATGATACTATGAGAAGCAGCTGTAAAAAATGCCATCTTGCTGCTTCGTATTTATGTCCCTGTCAGGGACTTCCATAGCAGTTTTGAAAGTCTGAAGGAGTGTTAACTGCCACTGTTGTCATCTCAGGATGGTGTGGGAATATCTTTCTACCTGACGCATCCTCCTCCTCCACCAGTGCCAATTATAACAGAGATGGTCTCCAGGGTTTACTGACAATTTCCCTGATGATGCGTGAGAGCTGCTGTTGCCCACTTCGACTGCAACACCAGCAATGGCTAAAAGGTGTGTGTCTTGGCTGTTTAATGTACTTAATAACAGTATGCCATTTTGTGTCACCTCTTGTGCCTTGAGAAGAGCCATATTTTCTCTGTATGTCTGTTATGACAACTTTCTGAGGGTTAATGTGACTGAAGGTTTGTGGTTCCAATGGCGGGTCCACCTTCTCCATTTATATTTGCATATAGGTAACATGTGTAGTGAAATGTATAGGATTGCTAATTGTGTTTGCTGTGTGCATGCCAGGAATTAAGTGACATTGATCAGGATTACTAAGGTGCCAATAAAAAGCAAACCTGTGGTAGACAGTGAGGAATTATTCACACTTAAAACTTCTAGTTCTTTTTTAAATAGTGGTGCTGAATACTGTTTGATTATATTACAAAATCAATCGTAATAAATACAGTCTGGAATATATATATCACTAGTGATTAAAATGTGGAGAGGATTGATTTTAGTTATTTACATTGTGTTTTGCAAAATGCCTAAAACTTTTATGGATTATTTTCTCCAGAACCTGCAAAGAAGAGTTTTAGTATTTCTGAAAAGAAGAATATTAGTATTTCTGAAATTGTGTAGGGTATCATGGAAATCAGCCAAGTACAAAGCCATGGCGGATGCACCTGTCAAGGACCCTATCAGAATTTTCTCAAAGTCAAAGATGACTCACATTCATTTTACTAGCTTTTAAACAAGACCTCTAACCCTTTCACAAATCAGTTCATAAAATTTAGGTATGTTGGCAAACATTTATACTTCCTGTATGGGAAAAGGGGTATTACATTGTGTATTGATATCCTTACATCAGTATTGGTCACAACAATATGGTCTTAAGAGGAGTAAAACAAGTAAGAAGAACTGCAGGTTTCCAGAATAGCTTTAATTCTCCAAATTCCAAGAACTACCTCCTCCAGTTTCTATAGCTTTATGCAAGGAGGAAGCTGAAATTGCGCTCTGAAACTGCTGCACATTTCAAGTCTCTATAAAAATCTCAATGACTGATCAGTCATCCTTCTAATGTCTTGTAGTTAAAGCACTGAAACAGTTTTCATGAGATCTGGACTTCTTTCCCTGCTATAAACCCCATGGGTGGCCCTGGACCAGTGATTTGGTTTTTTGGTTCTTCATACTTACTTTTCTTAACTTTCTCAGAATATAGAGTATATTTTCTGAGCTGTAAGACTATGTAGTAATAATTTCTGTTATGTATTCATAGGAAAGTTTAATGTAACAGTCTAATTTTGGGTATTAGCTAGGGATAGCTCTCTAGATGTCTGTTTCATGTATGGTATTTTTTTAACTTTCATGGTGAGTTGCAGATTTCTTTGTTAATTGATAACTAGGAATAATGCTTTAGCTCTGGAAATAACTGCAGTTAATTTAATGAAATAAACTGATCAGAATATATTTGTTTTGAATTATGTTTCTACACATGAATATTAATTAAAATTCATTGCTGCTGATAATAACGGTATTAATATGTATACAGTGCACAGTTAACAGAAACAGAAGTAGAGGCAATTAGTGGAAATAGGTATTTTTTCTACTGAGAAAGAATATCCCAAATGGTAATTGCTTATATTTATACATTCTCTGCAGATATTACTAATAACATCATTAAATCAAAATAAACCCACTTCGGAAACACTAAATAGATTTAGTGATTGGGGACTTGATAGGGACTCCACTATTTATTTTTTTAAATTGTGTATGACTGTCAATAGAGTTGGGCATTTTTGGGTGAAAGTCATGGCTTGACTTTGTGTTTTGCACCACAGAAAGTAAATTAATGTATGTGGAAGTCTGTTGCTGTCAAGTTATTGCTTCTCAGGTGCTTTTGAAGCATTTATTGTTTTATTAAGTGACAACTGTGTAAGTACATATGTTCAGGCAAATGTTCTCACCTATTTTCACAGAAATTTAATTTTGGTACCACTTGAATTATTGTGCACATTTATATTACTGTGTTTGGGATTTTGGCTGGGTGCCAGAAACTCTGGCAAGAATAGGTAAGTGGAGGAAGAAAGTTTTGTTTCCCAGAAGATCAAGCAACACCAACAGTAAATGAAATTAGTTGTATAGCCCTTCTCTGCCCCTTCTGTACTGGGGAAGGACTGAAGGACTTTGGCAGCTGTGAATGCTCCTAAGGTGCCTTGGTTTCACCCTGTTGCATACACTGGGGGAATAGCCAGTGGGACAGCCTTAGTCCTGTCTCTCCGGAGAGCACTGTAATCACACAAAAACCCAGGAAATCCCGGTCTTTCGCTTCTCTTTTAGTGATATCCCAACTACAGTTTTACAAGGATTAATTCTCCTGACACTTCTGTGAGACAGATATAGTAAATAAGTTTACAGAGGGAAATGTCATGACAAGAGGGTTAAAAGGTTTCCCCAGAGGTGTTACATTCTGTGTGAGACAATTTACAGTTTAGCAAGCCTGACTGCCAAACCCTGTACTCGGACCACAAGTCCAAAAGACACTTTGAAATCTAGTTGCTTATTTTTAATAATGTAAATAGTGTGTTATTATTGCAATGAAGTTGAATTATCCTTGTTATCGCCTTGTGGGCAGAAAGATGTGGGAGATATGTGCTGTATAAAACCTTCTACAGATAATCTGGAGTAAAAATCAATGATGGAAAAATTAGGTGTATGTGATTAAGGAAACTAAACATGGCATTATATCAAACAAATGGTCACCTTGTACCGATAGAGCAAGTTGACTGATTAAAGTCAATGTTAGGCAGGGACTATGCTAACACAAAGAGGAAACTAGAATTAATATTGAAATTACTGAAATTTATGTATTATCAGTATGACTTTATATCCCTGAGTGTTGTACTCCTGGAAGGAAAATGAAAGATGCTTATAAGACTTTACATTTAAATTTAAAAGGTGATACACACCTGGCCAGCATCCTTTTAGGACAGTGAAGTGTTACACAGGTTGACAGTGGTTGGAGAAGTGTCTGCCAATACTGGGGCTTTCAGAAGATGCAGTTGTGTATGTATGCCATAAAACAGTTTTGCAGAGGCATCCAGCTGTTGTTGGTAAAATAAGATTGAAAAACAACTATAAAACATGCAGGGAATAGAAGAAAGCATCACACATAAACAACATGAAGTGAACTGAAATAGGGTTTAAACCGTAGACAGTGAATGTGGTGCCGGGCAGAAAAATATGGAAAATGGTGGTAAAAAAAAAATCTCTAAATCTTACATGCAATGTGCAGCCTCTCAGCTCTTTCTTCCCCTTTCTCACCTATCAGATGCTATTGCTATGACTTACTGTCAATGCCAATTCAAAAATCTGCTAGCAGGGGAAGAATGGCTTAGACACACACATACTTTCAGGAGCTAATTCCCTTCCCAGAGGTCAGTGCATGGCTTAACTGTTCAAAAATCCTCACCTCTGCAACAAGGAAAGTGAAAACTAACCTGGGGATTCGAACGGGAATGCTCAGCTTTGACTGAGGCGCAAGGCTTGTCTGGAGTCTCATGATGACAAAAAGTTTATAGCAAAACCAATTCCTCATGGAACAGAGTGTCTGTGAACATGAGAAAATACAGCAGAAATGGTCCTTTATACATGACCCACAGAGAGTGTATTGCACAGAGCATCATGAGGAGCAATAAATGTACTAACTGGGACTGGAAGATTAAATCTTCCTCTGTATAGACTACTCTTTTGGGGAATCGGGATATACTTTGCCCAAGGCTCCTTTTCCCCAGTTCCTTCGTGAGGAGTGAGAGGGTTAGTGATGATATAGCCTATAATTCTCAGGTTTGGAATAGTGCTACCTGTGTGATACAAGCTGTCGGTGGCCTGCAGATAAACCTTGAGGGATACCCACTGTCACTCTCATTCACATGGACCTATAGTTTATTTCATTGCTGGTCCCACAGATTAATAACACAAACCGCATGGTGTAGTGGGCATTTCTAAAGGACATGTCAATTAAATCATATTAACTCACTACTGAATATACAAATATTATGGAATCATAAGTCATTATGTATACTCATTTTTAACCAACAAAAAGTTTAAACAGTGTATTTAAAATCACATTAGAGATAACTCAAAAAAAAACCCAAACGTACCAGCTTAAAAAAAAAATCCCCACTAATCTATCACTAGTTACTCTATCTTATGGGAAGCAGGGCTGAAAATAATTACTGCCTGTCTAAAATATGCCTTCTAAAGAAAAATACAACATTTAAAATTAAGTAATTGTATTCTTACAAATGGAGTCTGGAGACAAAATATAGGGTACTGTCATGGTTTAACCCCAACCAGCAGCTAAGCACCACACAGTTGCATGTTCACTCCCCAGTGGTGGGATCGGGAAGAGAGCAGGAAAAGTAAAAGTGAGAAAACTCATGGGTTGAGATAAAGACAGTTTAATAGGTAAAGCAAAAGCTGTGCACACAAGCAAAGCAAAACAAGGAATTCATTCACTCCTTCCCATGGGCAGGCAGGTGTTCAGCCATCCCCAGGAAAGCAGGGCTCCATCATGTGTAATGGTTACCTGGGGAGACAGATGCCATAACTCTCAATGTCGTCCCCCCCCTTCCTTCTTTCCCCAGCTTTCCATGCTGAGCATGACATCATATGGTATGGAATATCCCTTGGGTCAGTTGGGGTCAGCTGTCCCGGCTGTGTCCCCTCCCAACCTCTTGTGCACCCCCAGCCTCCTCTCTGGTGGGGTGGGGTGAGAGGCAGAAAAGGCCTTGACTCTGTGTAAGCCCTGCTCAGCAATGACTAAAATATCTTTGTATTATCAACACTGCATCAGCACAAATCCAAAACACAGCCCATACCAGCTACTATGAAGAAGATTAACTCTATCACATCTAAGAGCTACTGAACCATTTTTGCTACTTTTGAAGGATAATTATGTAATTGTATAATTAATTATATATTTCTAACAGGCAAGGTAGTAGCTTTACATGGAAAAGTCTAAAAAATGTCACTTAATGTTCTACGTAACTGTAGCCTGTTCTGAAAACTGAAAATACTATGGTGTAATAAAATGTGACATTTTACAATATCGATTTTTAATTTTTTAAGTATACAAAGAATAATAAAGAATACATACAAAACCCAAATCAAATCATAAAACTGACTTGTTAAATCATATATCAATGCCTACTTTCTTTCTGATCGTAATGCCCTATGAATAAGAAGTAAGAATATTTCACTTACACTCTTGTACCATCAAGGCTGTTTTATTAATATATTTAAAGACAATATTTGAATGATAATGTATCTCTGTTCTCATCAGTCTCATTCCTACCACCATAGGTCTATCACATATCAGATAGCATATGGGCAAAAAGCTGAATTGTGACTGGGTGCCTCAGACTATCCCAGGGCTGCCAATTGCAGGATGGGGATGGTGGTTTATATTACTTCAGTAAGTTGGGTGTGTATTCCATATGCTGTCGCTAAGCCTGCTTCCTTGGCAAGTGTGATCCAAGCACCCTGCTGTACATACACTCTTCTGGGAGTATACTGTCGGTACTGCCATATTTCTGAATCACAGGGAAATATCCATGCTCTCCAAAATGCACAACTGTGTGTGGAAGTTAACACTTCTGCAAGAATATATCTGATGCCAATGAATTACTAGGTGGCAAGTGATGTATGCATTATTTATGGTACAAAGAAAGATGAATGAGAGGGGGGAAAATAGAGTAAAAACATGGAAGCTGAACACCAGGGAAAGTACAGTGATTAAAAACGAAGAATCTGTACTCTACCGGCCCTCCAAAGGCAGACAGTACACAGGCACAGTGCTAATCTGTTGTACATCTATTGGGTGTCTAACTGTCTATCAAAAATTATTTACCATGTAAACAATTAATAAAAAGAAGATCATGCTTTGTTTCCAGTATTTTGTGATCATTTTCGTTTCTACAATTTCTCTGATCTACTCCTTGCCACTGCTTTGGTTTTCTATATTGTTTGTATTCTCTGAAAATAGAGTCTTCTAAAACTGGCATTCCTTTCCCTTGCTTTCATTCCCACATAATATGAATCCTTCCATCGACTGTCACGTTCATCGAACAGTCCTTGTATGCCATGATGTGATCAAAACTGGATGGGACTTGGCTTTCCCAAACCAGCCTCTTTTCTTGTCCCTTACTCTGTGTACTAGTGTCATCTGCCTGGCACCTGGAGCTTAGCTCTAGGGATAGCTCCTGAATCATGTCCATGTCTGTGACACTGACTCATTTTATGATCTTCAGAGATGACAGAACAATGCAAAAAGTCTCATTTCTGATTCTCCAGCTGCTGTGAGTAGAAAGCTGCCTCTGTTCATAGGACAGTCCTTTTAACGTACGCCTAGGTTTTTCCATCTGCAAAATGAATTCACCTATCCTGTCGGGCTATGAAATAGGTGTAAGTTGTTATACAAGGAGGAAACATTCTTATCCTCACCCTCATCCCCATTCCCATCATTATGCTCATCCTCATTTGTATGATTGTTATTCATCTCTTCTTTCTGTTGTACTATGCAAGGATATTACTTTTTCTCTCCTTTGAATTTACATCCTTTTTTTTCCCCAAGCCCAGTCGTCTTCTGCATACAGCTTCCTTCCTTTGTCGTCTGTGTAAGAGTTGCAATAACCTCTTCTGTAACAAGTTATCTTGTAATTTTATCTCTTGCAATAAAGCGTTTTGAGAGGCTTTGTATGAAATATGCTATATGAAAATGAATTGAATTGTACTGTTTTAGCCTGAAGCAGGTGTTGCACTATGAGTTGATTCCCCTCCTCTCTCCCTTCTAGACTTAGTTTGTCATCTCTTTAAACAGATTTTACATTTCTGTTGTTTTTTTAAATGTTATATATCAGTTCAGCCACAAAGCAACTTGGATTTAGCAGTTTTCAAAACCATCCTTTTTAGTAATGTCCTACTCTCATAAAATAAAATAAAAACTGAACCAAACCAGAACCCTGAGAATAATGGACCTACAGAATCCACTTACCTCAACAAAGATCTCACAATGAGCCTGTGAGTCACAACACAATTGAAAAAAGACACACGAAAAAGGCCAGATTAGGGAAAGTCCATAACACAGGCCAATTCTTTTTGGTACATCGATCTCTACAGTTTGTTTTTCTTCAGTTTTCAGCTCTGAGACTTTATGTCAATTGATGAAAAATTCTGTCATGTATTAAATAAATTTATGATTTCTTCCTCCCTCTGTGGGACCATTTAAGTAAGCAAATGAATATAAGTACAAGGACCTCTGTATAAGATTTTATGACTCTGAAGTGCTGTGCTGGCCTAGGCAAAATGAATAGGAATGCTTCAGTCAAGTGCCCACAGCGCCATTGCTGCTCATTAATGGACAGCCTCTGGCTCTTCAAGATACCCAACCAAAAAGGTCTGAGAGGACATTGCTCATCCCTCTGTTTACATCAGTAAGTTGGATTCTGACATATGGAAAGATAAGGTTTGAAGCTCACATGGTGACTACTCAGACTAAACTTGCTAATGGATGAAAGACTGTAATCCAAAGATAGAAAAGTATGACTTCACTGAATTGTGAACAAACACAATATGAGTTTTACCACTGACTTTGGTAAGTCAGGTGTCAGATGGTAGGGAAGATATCCCCGCTCACTGCAGGGGATTTGGACTAGATGACCTCTAAAAGTCCCTTTCAACCAAAAGCATTCTATGATTCTATTACTTCAGTGGAGACCATATGTCATCCCTGTTTATTAGTGCTTTCAGGAGTAAAAGTATTCACAAAATAAAGAAGAATCCCATACAAAAACCACATTGTTCGCACAGGTTTATTCTTTCCATCAGAACAAGTTGTCCCCACTTGTGGATCAGTGAAAAGCGACAAAACTGAAAAAACAGTTTGAATCTCAGCTTTTGAGGGATTAAGAACAAGACAAACAGGTAAATTCCAGCAAACTGTACAAGGAAAACGAATCAGTGACACCTGTGGAAGAAAGCTGACAATTCTGGTTACATGTTGTTTGCTCTGCTACAAGCATCTTCTCTCTGACCTCTTATCTTTAAAGACTGTGTTTTCTTCCTTTAAAAATTCCCATCTCTTGCCACTTATTTCTCACTTAGAATCATAACACACTGTAATAATATGATTTGTTATGATGTTAAATAATTGTGCAATCACAAATACAAGATTATGGATTTAGGTAGGGGATGTGATGATTAATTCTTATAGTAATCTAATATACAAACATGAGGCAACATGTACTGACAGATCTCTGCAAGCCATGCAAGGTATCAATTGTCAGAGAAAGCCATCACGAGGATTTACTTATGCCTTTGAAATTATATTGAATGCTTTTTCTTTATTTTTGTATTTCTATATGTTTGATAAGGTTGCAGTCTCCGGAATGACAGATACCCTTGAAAATACCCAGTTTACTGGGTGACTACCACATGGATAGGTTTGCCCATGATATTTTGGTGCCACTCATTCTGTCATAGGAAGAATACAGCGTTGTGGGTGTGACAGACTGTTTTGCTGTTGGCAATGGCCTGCTCTTGCTGAAGATTGTCTTCTTTCATTCAGGGCACCACTCTGTATAGTCTTCACTGGTCTGCTTCTTTTAGCTGGTCTTTGATTACTCACAGAGTATGTACATATGTAGAGAAGGACATATTTAAATAAATTCTCCAAATTTGGGTGTTCAATTGGATCTTGCATCTCCTTAGGCTCTCTACATAGATGATAGAAAGTGAGAAATTCCACCAAATTATGAAATGCCCTGGAAGATTTCACCTTTCTCCAGTAATTTTACAGAGAGATTATGGAAACCATCTACCACTATTTTCTGAGGTGAAAGGACCTTCTTACAAAGTTGATATACACAAGAAAGCAAGAGTAAATCTATCACCACGGTGAGTCCAGACGTGGACTTCTAAATTTAAACATGTGAAAATGGTACCTCTCGGGTGTACTCCTCTCTTCTGAAACCCTGAAAGGAAAGTAGCTGTCACTGAGTTGGAAAAGGCAGGTGTAATTTAGCTATCCATCTTTTGATTTCGGTTAATATGTTGGCATAGTGAGGAGAAGCTTCTGGAATGAGACTTGTCCTTTCTCCCTTCTGTTTCTTACCCATAAGAGAAAAAACTTCAATTCCTTCAACAACAAAAGTGACCCCTCTGAGAAAAATGTTTTTCAGGCTCAACATATCAAACCAGTTCAACTTAGGTCTCTGGACTAGCTGCAATTTTGTGCCTCAGCTGGGACTGATCTTGCTGCTTATCTAAAAGAACTTAAATCATTACAGAACTGTTTAACATGGTTTGTCTGAAAGACGGCTGCACCTGTGGCGGTTGCCAAGGAGTTTGCCCCACTGTTTACAAGTAAAAGGTTCTGGGAAATCTAGATTTGAACAGTTTTCCTCATTTTTGTCCTGACTTCAGTTGCAAAGAATTTCTATAACAGTTCCAGGAAAGCACTCTGGCTTTCTAAAGGACACAATATTACTTCAAGTTTCATTCATGTAGCAATAAGTTGTCCAGCATTATAGGGATAAAGAACAACAGGTTTTACCATATACTCAATGATCAAACATATGAAAGGGGTTGAAGATCACTGGCGTCTCTTTTGTACCTATTAGGGAGATAAATCATGTAGTTATCACTAGGATCGTTTGCATCTTCTCAGATTAAAACACTTAATGCAGCTTTAAGAGAACTATCTGGAAAACTAAAAGACTGAAAGGGTAAAAACAACTCCTCCACTGTTCAAAAAAAAGAAAACTATGGAGGAGACAAAACTCATGGTGAATTACCTGAAATGTAGTGAAAGCAAGTGCTTCTTTAAAAAAATATGAGGAAAACAACTGGAGATACAGAATACATGACAACTCTATAGGTATGTGGACTGGTGCCTGATGTCTTTCCAACACTTGCATGCCCATGAGAAAACTTGGATGTGCATTGTAAAAATGAGCTAGACTCTCACATGTTCGTATCATTCCTCCTCATGAATAGGCTGTACAAGGGTGTGTACATTTGGCACATTCTGTTTGCTCCAGTTTGGCTTTATTAAATTTTTGGTGAAAATCAACAATATTCTTCAGGAGAAATCTTTTGGAGAAGGATTGCTCACTCTCCTAGTGAGTGTGAGAGTAACAGAGTAGAAAAACCTAAATAAATAAACAAATAAATAAAGCACAAAGACCACTATATTAACCCTAATAAGGTAGGTCGAGCTAGTTGTTAGTGGTCCACTTATTAACCTGAGACACCTAACACTTTTGTTTGGTTTGTCACTCAACTACATTCGTTTATCTGACCCCTGCTTTCAGTGGAAGACAAACACCATCAAGGGTACCAAAGAAGGCTCAAAACAGGAATCTCTTAACCAATAGTCTGGTAGAACATTCTGGGATTTGTTCCCCACTCGACCAAGAAAAATCATTATGTGTTCTCAAATTATCCTGTTTTATTACAAAGATATATGTTTAAATTTCTGATGAGAGACCCTTGGGCACAACATGTATACTTTCTGTTCAGGTCTGCCAGAAGGGCTTCCTTTTAAGAAGTTACTATTATCAGCAAAGAAAGTAGAGGAAGAAAATGAGTCTATAATCTTCTGCATGTACTTTAAGAAACACAATTGCAAAATTAAGATCGGAAGGCCCAATTTTGCAAGATGCTGAGTACCTGAAACATCTGTCCAGCTAATGGATGCATACCTGGAAATTATTCTGCATACATATCTTTGAATCACTGAGAATCTGAAAAAAGTGGTTTTCATTCTGATCAGTAGACAAAGGGAGGATATTTACAGAACCACGAAATCGTGGACTGAGGCTGGAAGGCATCTCTGAAGATCATCTAGTCCAATCTCGTGCTCAAAGCAGCGTCTTCTAGTGCAGGTTCCCTAGAGCTATGTCCAGTTGGGTTTTGAAAACATCCAAGGATGAAGGCTTCACAACATGTCTCGGAACCTGTTCAGTTGTTTGACCACCCCCACAGTAAAATAGTGTTCATTTGCTTGTTTGTTTTACTTGCTTAATTTTTTCGTCCTTGTATCAACTGTAGTAAATTAAAGACTTAATACTGCAATATAATATTAACATTTGGGTTAAGGGTGAGAGATATGATTTAGGAGCAAAACCTTTTTTTCTGTGTGTGCATTCACTGCCTGTGTTTATGGTACCAGTTATAAATTTGTGGTGGTTCTTTCCAGGGGGACAGAAAGAGTACATAACAAACTGGGGCTCCAGGAGCACCATGTCAGTAATTGCTCTCTTCTCCCTGCCTCCCGTAATGTGATTTTCATAGGACGGAAAATTCAGGTGTGTAAGTCAGACGGGTGCTGGTCGTATCTTTTATCTCTATGTTTTGGGGATGAGAAGGCACTCCAGCCTACACCTGCAGGTCTGTTTAGAAGTGGCCAAAGGGACCACTGACAGCTCTGGAGGCATTTTACAGGAGCAGAGGACTGCAGGTGCTGGTTTGTCCTTGCTGTGGTAAATAGCTTGGTGCTGACTAAGACTCCAGAGGTCACTTATAGTTTGCCCTCTAAATATGAGTTATTAGAATATTGTTTCACCTGCAATCGAAGCCATTATCAGAAAGATTTATGCTCTAAATCAAATCTTTACAGCATAGCTTCTTTTGTTAGAAAAGCTTAAAACACTAGCAGTACATTTTAGTTCATTTGTTCTTTCAGATTTAAAACAAAGAAAAACCTTCTTGCTTTACAATCAGCCCTTTTTGCCTCAATCTGGCGCTGGGTTTGGAGCTTTTTGTTTGGTAGGGTTTTTTTGGCTGGTTTCAATATGACAGTTTTCAGCATTAGCACAAAAAGCAAGCAAACAAAACTTACAAACTGGAGAACAATTGTTCCAGCATTCTCCCCTTTAACCTCAACAGTTCTTTAGAATCCATACCTGTGCATATGCTTATGCAAATGCAAAGTCAAATTCTGGAACTGGAGTTTTTATTCTGGAAGGTTTCATTTTTCAATAAAAATTTGTGAAGTCTGTAGGTCATCCCACTGCTCACTGCTCAAGGTTTTGAAATTGCAGGATCTTCCAGAGGATGGAAGATCCCTCACCTATTCCTGTTTTACGTGATAGCATAGCATCAGATGTTCTTTAGCACACCCAGCTTTAACAGAACATGTAAGATCTTAACATCTATATGTGCAAGGGCAGAGACTTTAATTCAGATATACTTAAATTTATCCTGTTAAAAAAACAAAACTACATACGCACAAAATATCTCAGAAAATATATTAATATAAAGGATATTGATGCTGATAGGTGGACTGGTCCAAGAGCCAAACCAGGAGTCTATGGGACTTCTGGTTTGAAGGGAGATCAGGTACAAAACGTTCATAGACGGTCATGGTTGCACAAAACATTAGTCTTAGGACTAGTCAAGTGAACCTGTTTGTTTTTCAACCAGCCAAACATAATCTGTAATATTTAATTTATTTTTAAATCTGAGTTAAAAATCAGGTGTTAAATAATGACAATTCTCTTCCAGTTTCTGGTTAGTGGAGAATTTGGGATTCTAACACATAATAAAGTGGGGACAAAGTCAAAGATATAGGGTAAAGTCAGAACCAAATGCATTATCATCAAGAGAATAGGGAAAGATAAACTTGACCCAATGGTCCAAAACAGAGAATTCAGACAATTCCAGGCCATCATGGCATTTTAATTTATCTGAGAGAATGAAGCCATGGCACAAAAAATAAGGAAAAATCCTCACACCTTCTGATGAGACAAGCATATTTAAAGTATTAAGTGCCTAGGGAAAATCATCAAGGTTTCCTTCCTTTCTCCCCATGCTTCTCCCACAGACTGATAATGGCCATAAAGAAGCTCTTGGATAAAGCTGAACTGAGCAGTCAAAAAGCAGCTATTTAAAATGTTCAGAACCTGGAATTTTTCTCTCTTTCCCAACTTTTACAGAAGCTAGCCTTAGGAGTCACTTGGGAAACAGCACTGCAGCTTTGTCATGGAATTTTTTTCTGAAGCTGAACAACATTATCAGATAGAAACACCGTTTCCCTATAAGCTCTTGTCAAGGCCATGATGTCACCTGCAGTGACTGCGGCATTATTGCAAACATCAGCGGATCATGAAATGTGTGGTCTTAAGGGTGTATGCTTATGAATACAGGCATGGCTGTTCTGAACATAATCTATATATCCAAAGGACATCTGTGATTAATATCTCCCAGGTGATAATTTTATAAAGGACCCTCTGCTCTGAAAAGAACAGCTCCATCACTGAAGCTAAAGAATATAAAATGCTGTTAATGATACTTTACGCTGACATAGCAACTTTGTTCTAAAGATATCAGGCATTGTGCTAATGTCAATGAGCTCTGTGAGCATCCTTTCTGTGGAAAACTTCATAGTCAAGAACTTAGCAGAGTAAACCTAGTATAGTTTAACAAGATTCCTCTAGCTATCCAGCAGTTTTGAATCCTCTTCCCTTTGTATAAGGGGCAGAGGCTTTTATTAACAGGTTTTCGGACTACCTGTCTGATTTTGGCTGTCTGAAATTATGCTTTTCGGGTACCTGATAATGTTCATGTCTTCTACTCTAAAAGACATTAAAATATTTCCCAAGAAAAGTATGTACTAAAAAATTACAATGGAGCTTTAGACAGATTTTTCACATACTGTCTGAATTAAGCAATACTCTACTAGGCCTGAATCTGTGTCCAAAACATCATGGAATCCATGAGATGTCAGAAAATTATAGTGCATTTGAAAATGATGAGACATGGACATTGTTGCCCCCTTCACTTGCTCACAGGAATGGATGTCAAAAAGACGTACTGTAAAAAGCACATACATAACTGAGTTATTCTGTACATTCAGTGTTATCAGCAGTCATATTGCAAATTTTGCGATATGGTTTCTTTTTCTAGGTACAGTTCATGAAGTTGTATGCTTACTTAAAATTTTAAGCATTCTCTTAAAAAGGGAAATGCCTTTTTAACATGACTTGCATGTTATAAGCTCAGCATTCATGATGGGAGAGCATAAAAATTCAATTTATATAACCATCTTAGTTTTTAACCTCTATTTTTCTGAGAGGATGTTGGCTTTAGGTGATGAAGACAGCATTGCCAGAGAGATACGTGGAGATAAACTGAGAACTTTGGAGACATAATCTAATCCTTTACTCCCTTTCTACAAAGCATTTAGAATTGGTCACTGTCTAACATAGGATGTAGAACTGATCCTTGATCTGGTGTAGTAAATGCCATGTCCCTGCAGAGAGACTCCGCAAAGGCCCTAGGAAAGACAGAAAAAGAGAAGACTTTTTCTTTCTTTCCTTCCTGCCTTCCTCCCTCCCACTCTACCCTCTTCCCCTTCCATTTTCAGACAGTGTCTTAATTGATTGCTGGGGTGAAAGTTTAGCAAACTGTTTGGGTTTTGTTTATTTAACAATCGCTACTGCACACTTGGCTCTGGCTCTGCCCTATTCAGCTCCTCAGCCCACTCCTGACTTCTGTTGCTCTCTGCTGTTCCCTGCCCCCTGCAGCTGTGTTACAACCTGGACAAAGCTCCATTTTCAACCCAGCACAAACCAGTTGTGTCTAAGGGAAGCAGGAATACCTAAATTAGTGCTACAGCTATATTCTTTTCAGAAAGCTGTCAGGAGCTGAGATAACTTGTCTGTATCTGTGATTTCTACCCATAGTGATTACCTTAGGAATGACACTAAACAGATAAGCTTAATTTTTTTCCTACACTCATATCACTTCCTTTTTTCTAATGGATGCTTAGGCCTTTCAGGAGCTCCTTTATTCTCATTCTTGGCAGAGAACTGGTTTTGCTAAGTGTTCAAAAAATGAAATGAAATACCCAAACAATTCCACCCTGACTCTCAAACCCAACCACAACCCTTTTGTAATATTTTCAGACTTGGAGACTTAGAAAACAGAGAGACCATAGGCTATTTGAAAAAGACAAGCTTGCCTTACAATTCACAGGCACCTAGGTGCTTGAGCTGTTAAGTTAGGATGTGGAAACCCCATGTCTAAATCCTTCTCTGTTCTGAAGCAGGCTAGCTACATGTGTCTCCCATGTTACAGGCGATGCTTGGTTTATAAGACAGTGTTTGTTCTCCTTCTTCCCTCCTCACTTAAGTGAAATTCTCTATCCTTCCCTGCACTATACCCTTCTGCATAATGACCAAACATCTAATGTCTGGAGTGATTTCAGATGTAGAGAAAAACATACCATATCTAGTTCTAATACAGAATTTTATATACCTTGCTTTTGTGGTTACTGCCTGCTAAGGTGCTTTACATGTAAAATTTTTTTAGAATTTACGATTTTCTTTTTTTTTTTTCCTGTTAGGCAATATTGAAGAAGTTCACAAAGTCTTTCTGTGAATTCTTAATCAAAAATTGTATAGAAGTTTTCCTCTGGTTATTTTTAGGATTGGCAGATCTGGACTTTACTGCTTAACAGGATATAATTTTGTGGACTTTTTTCTTATCTTCCAGAGAGGATAACTTTGATAGATGCTGAAGTTTTGAGGTTTACTATTCACTGCATTCTTTTTCTCCTTGCAATATTTCAACCTTGGAAGTTCTCAGACAGAGCCTTTCAAGACAGAAAGAAAAGCTCGTTCAGTGTTTAAAATATAAATAAAGTAACAGACATTTTCTACACAGTCTTTTAAAGAAAACAACTATTAAATTATCCTGTGACTTTCTTCCAAGGCTTCTGTTAAACTGTCAGACTTTTTACACTTCCTATCTTCCTTTTTCAACTCAACGCTTTTTGTGTGTGAAAGGAAGAAATGATCAAATTTTTTTTTTTGGGGGGGGGAAAAGCCCTTTGAGAGTACAATGCAAACCTATTTGTGTGATAGCAGGATCTCAAATTGTAACCTTGCCAGAGTCCACTGTTTGAAAGTTTCTAGTTTTCACTGACAAACGCCAAGATCTGCTGTCTCGGAGATCTCTGGATAACACCTGCATAAAGCTACATCAAATATTGCTCCATTTGTGAAACTTTTCTTCCTGGTGCTACCTGGTGTGCAGAAAGGAATGGGACTGTTTCAGCAATTTATTAAAACTTCTGCGTTGTCAACTGTGTTGATACTCTAGGTTAATTACACAGTTTTGATAAGAAATTAGCTTTTCTGTGGAATCTTTATATGTCTCTGTCTTGCCCTGTTGGGGTTGACTAATATTCTTCTCAGGTCAGAGTTCTGCAGAGAGGTAGCTGGAGCTGAAGTCCCATAATTCAGGATAAAGGGGGAAAAGTATGTGGATGGGGGCTGGGACCTAGGACTGCAGTGGGAGAGTCCAGAATAACACCTGAACTGAGGTGGGTACCATAACTATACCATAATTTTATCAGGATACAAAATTTACTTAATCTGGGAGTCTAGCCCTCATTCTCCTTAAAGAGTAAAAGTGGATACTTTTGAAAGGAAAATTGGGAAGATGAAAGTACTATAGGGGTAAATATATTTTCTTTATATTAATCATAGAGTATTTCTAAAAAAGTTTTATTTTAGAGTATAGAAACACACTAAGGAAGATGCAAAGAAAATCAGAAGGATGATTTCAAGTTGGTTAAGGAAGATTTTTCCATCCTGGTAAAAACAAAACAAGACTTTTAAGGTTGAAGAAAAAATCCAGCGGAAATCAGTTATTTGGCAACAACGACAACAAAGAAATTACAAATATGTGTCCATGTCTGCAGCACTGGGGGGGGGGATAAACACTTGAAAAGGTAAAAATGTTGCAAATTTTCAAGGAGATATTACCTTTGTTTCATTTTTTTCTTCCATTTTTATATAAAGCAAAAAGGATTTGAAAAAATTGAATATTTTGTTTTGATTTGACCTGAATGTTTTACTTGTTCCAAGCATGTTTTTATGGACCTGCCTGTGCAGAGCACAATGCATTATTCACAAGTCAGTACTGTGGATTGTACTTCAAAAACAGGTCCACATTGGGATTTCACAAGGCTTGCTCAAAAAATACAGACCAAATTGAGAAGAATTAAAAAAAAAAACAAAACAGACAACACAGCAATAGGCAGGATGACCTCTGGGGACATGCAGTTCATTTTGTGTCAGTAATTCAGAAACTCAGGATACCTTGTTCAGGACACTGAGATACAGCAGAGAAGCTGTAAAACCTGCTTAAACCCTAATGAGGACTTTGACAGAATGTGGTACTACAGTAATCTTTTTTTTCAGACAGATCTGAATTTTAATTACCTTTCAGTGCTTTATGGTTCATAAATTTTTTTTCCTGCAAGTGGTATTCATGCGTTTACTCTTAGAGACCTGAATAGGGTGAAGTTGGCATAAAAATGAATTTTCATGTGCCACGTAAGCTCATAGACCACTGTTTACAAGATGAGGGTATTATCAGCTGCACTCACAGTGACTGACCAAAGTCAATCAGAGTTCACAACTGGAAACTACAAACTCAGTCCCAACACTGGTACTGGCTTCAGATTAGAAATAGTCAGAGTTTCTCTATGCTCAGTCTCGGGTTTACCTCAGACATAGTCCTGAGCTTCCTTAGTACCAGAAAATGAAGTAGAAAAAGTAACCAGTAAGAAGGCAATCAGAAAATTGCTGCCAAATCAACATTAATTTTATTAATAGAGTCATTCCCTTACTACTTCCAAATATTGAATTACAAAAATCAAAGCTTAGATGCACTTTTCATCTGATAGTTTCAGAGTTCTGTGCCAATAAGTTCAACATGGAATTAAATTTACCCATTTTTTACAGATTGTTTTTGTAAGAGCTATTTATTTTGATGTTCAAATTACTGTCTGGGTACCTTCCAAATTTAAAGGCAACTATAGTAATCTAAAAATAAAACATCATTAACCCTAAACTACCTATAAAGCTGCCCTCATCAAGCTGCCTCCTGAATAACGATTTGTCACGCAGCAGTATTGTGCTGCCCTGTTTTCTCCTTCTCTAAGAAAGGTCTGGATAATTTTGCCTGTGTTTTAACTTTTATCAGCTATATTGAAGCCAGCATTTGGCATTTTGGAGGCTACTTCTAATGCACCATGCTTTCTTTCATAATGAATCTGGCTAAAGATTTGTCCCACTGAAATTATTTAACAGACCTCAAAACTAAAGCTCAAACACTGTTGTGAATTTGCTGACACTTCATCACATAGAATCGTAGAATCATTAAGGTTGGAAAAGACCCTTGAGATCATCGAATTCAACTGCTAACCTATCACTGCCAAGTCCACCACTAAAACATATCCTCAAGCATCATGTCTACCCTTCTTTTAAATATCTCCAGGGATGGAGACTCAACCACCTCCCTCGGCAGCCTGTTCCAATGGTTGACAATGCTTTTGGTGAAGAAGTTTTTTTCTAATGTCCAAACTAAACTTCCCCGGTGCAGCTTGAAGCCATTTCCTCTCGTCCTATCACTTGTTACTAGGGAGAAGAGGCCAATCCCCACCTCGCTACAGCCTCCTTTCAGGTAGTTGTAGAGAGTAATAAGGTCTCCCCTCAGCCTCCTCTTCTCCAGGCTAAACAACCCCAATTCCCTCAGCCACCACTCATACGACTTGTTCTCTAGAAACCTCACGAACTTCGTTGCCCTTCCCTGGACATGCTCCAGCACCTCAATGTCCTTCATGTAGGGAGGGGCCCAAACCCGAACACAGCACTCCAGGTGCCGCCTCACCAGTGCCGAGTACAGGGGCACGATCACCTCCCTGCTCCTGCTGGCCACACTATTGCTGATACAAGCCAGGATGCTGTTGGCCTTCTTGGCCACCTGAGCACACTGCCGGCTCATGTTCAGCCAGCTGTCAACCAACACCCCCAGGTCCTTTTCCACCAGGCAGCTCTCCAGCCACTCCTCCCCAAGCCTGTAGCGCTGCATGGGGTTGTTGTGACCCAGGTGCAGGACCTGGCACTTGGCCTTGTTGAATATCACACCGTTGGCTCTGGCCCATCGATCCAGCCTGTCTAGGTCCCTCTGTAGGGCCTTCCTGCCCTCCAGCAGATCAACACTCCCACCCAGCTTGTTGTCTCTGCAAATTTACTGAGGGTGCACTCAATCCTCTCATCCAGATCATCAGTGAAGACACTGAGCAGGACCAGCCACAACACTGAGCCCTGGGGAACACCACTTTTGACCGGCTGCCAACTAGATTTGACTCCATTCACCACCACCCTCTGGGCTCGGCCGTCCAGCCAGTTTTTAACCCAGCACAGAGCGCACTTGTCCAAGCCGTGAGCAGCCAGCTTCTCCAGGAGAATGCTGTGGGAGACAGTGTCAAAGGCCTTACTAAAGTCCAAGTAGACAGTGCCCACAGCCTTCCCCTCATCCACTAAGCAGGTCACCTTATCATAGAAGAAGACCAGGTTAGTGAGGCAGGACCTCCCTTTCATAAACCCATGCTGGCTGAGCCCGATCCCCTCGGTGTCCCACACGTACTGCATAATGGCATTCAAGGTGATCTGCTCCATGACCTTTGCCGGCACCGAGGTCAGTCTGACAGGCCTGTAGTTCCCCAGATCCTCATTCTGACTGTTCTTGTAGAGGGGCGCACATTCGCCAGCTTCCAGTCATCTAGGACCTCCCCGGTTGACCAGGACTGCTGATAAATGATGGAGTGTGGCTTGGCAAGCTCCTTTGCCAGCTCCCTCAGTATCCTCAGGTGGATACCTGCGGGCGATTCAGCAGCTGCAGGTGATCTGTCCAAATCAACCAGTTTAATCCTATCACATCTAATGACTCCTCATTAAGAAATTAAAAGGAAAAAACTCTTGTTCTAGACAGAATGCTCTCAAGCATGCTTCAGTATTCAGTATGCATGTATATATACTATGTATATGTTGTATAAATTTGTATGGATATGTGTATTCATGTATATATACATATATACAGACACATATATAGGAAAGTGAATCAAGAACTTTGAAAATACAAAACACATCACACAAATAAAACACAAGTGTATTTCATTAATGACTGAATGTCAGCCTTAGGAAATAAAGTCAGAAATATATAATAGCTTTAAGATCTTTCTTTCACTTTCTCTGTTTTAAAGGTCTCTGAATGATGGAAAATGGTTACTGTTGTGTTGATTGCTCTTCTCCCTTCAGTTGCCCATTTAAATTAAATTATTATACCTGTCTGTACTTGCTACTTGAAATAAGAACATCTTTATTCTGCTTTGCTTCTTATTGCTTTCCAGTATTCTGGCAGAGCTGAGAATTCTCAGTTGACAAGTCCCATTGTGTTCAGTTCCACATAAGCCTCCAGTAAGACACATCTTTCCCCAAAAAACGTTCATAGACTAAATGACAAACTGACAAAAAAAATAAGTTGAATAAAATATCTTCTGTGTTTTGTGGATAGGGAGAAAGGTTAGCAGAAGGAAATGTGTCTTGCTCCTCAGTGCACACACAGCCAAATCAAGAACTGACTTAAATATCCTGTTTTCCTAGTGCCATCATTACAAGACCTTCAATCCTACCTTTGATTTAACTTTCTTTTGTACTTTTCCCATGCACCTGCTGTTCAATATCAGGGGTTCAGATTCTGCAGAATGACAAGGTGAGCATACAAATGTGTAAGGTTGTAGATGTAACCAAGATAATTAACATGGAGTGGCATGCTCAGCATATTTTTACTTTTTTTTTCTTCACAGATAACAACTTTCTTGCCTTTGAATTTAGAAAGAGATACCATATAGTATTCCTACAGCAATTAACTGATGAATACATTCTCCCCCCTAGAGTTTCTTCTTTGCCTAGAAACCTGCCACTATGCAACCTGAATAAGTATATTCAAAATACGGAAAAGAATAAAAAGCTGGGGGGGGAGGAGGGAGTGGAGAGAGGAACCAGCTGACGTGTCAGTTACAGTACTTATGTTCTGAATTTATTCTTCTAACCTCTCTTGAAATCCTAGAAAAATTCAGTGCTTCAGTGAAAACTGACCTTAAGCAGTTTCAACTCACATGATGATTATTTGCTCAATTCACTAAAGGTCTATTTGATGGTGGCAGTATTACAGAAGGCCATATTTTTTCAAAGATGAACTGGTTTTGAACAATTTTTACAGTTTTGGGGGGCTGAAACATTCTCTCCATCAATATCAACCACACACCTTCATTCTTTCACATATTACTCCTGAATTGTTTTCTGTTGGTTTTTTTTCATCACTATTTCTTGAAGTTTACAAAAAAATGCCACGTTTTTCTTGATAATAGAGTTCTCTACATCCTCTGTTACACTACAGCAAAACTGACAGATTATAATATCTAATGGCATTCTCAGATTTTTAATTTTACAGTGTGGAGGTCTGGGACCAAGAAGGGCAACAGGTAACTACTATTTTCAAAGTATATGGAAAATTTAAATGGGATATAGGCCCATTGTGCTAAAACCTGAGTATGTATTTGGTAAGTTTCTGACTAGTTGCAGCTTGGAGACATGAGATAATCATCCAAAGAATGAAACTATGCAATAAATGTATATTAAAAAAATAGAAGAACTAAATTCTGTTTTAGAATAATACTGTTGGGGTTTTTTGGCAAAAGTTGAGAGATTGTTCTGATCAGACACATTTGATTCCTCAAAAAGTGTTTCCCGCTTTGTTTTGTTTGTCAGGAATGTAAAATGGTTCAGAGGTATGAAAGCTGTTGCAATATAAGGATTGGTAAGTTGAAATCTAAGGACTTTTCATAGCTGACCTTCTGAGGCTACTCCATTAAACCTAAGCAGATAGGCTGAATCATACTATTGTGACAAGTACAAACATATTTCATGTAGAGTATTCTTTCTTTTCCTTTTTTTTTTGTTTAATTTTTGTATCATTCTCATTTTACAATAAAGTCTTTATTTTTCAGAATTCTCTGTGACAAAGTCCCAGACCCAGAAACCCTGGAAATCCAGTCTCTGTATCACAAGCAAAACAGTGTTTTTGGTGGGCTGCTGAAGAATTAGGTAGAAAATAAGACCTGAATTCTACTAGTCCTTTGCCTAAAGAGAACTGTTACTGTGAAATATTTCAAATTTTAAGAACCGCTGGCTGGTTAGAAAATGTTTCATTATAATTTTTCCAACCAACCCTGCTACTTTGGGATTTTTAATGGGAAAATAAATGAAAACTAAATGAAAGCTTCTTTCCTTAAAGGAACTAATGAAACAAAGAAATGTCCAAAAATAGTAATATGCATTTTTCTAACACCCTAATGCAACACTCTCTCAAAACCTGTACATTTATAATTGCGTCTACTTTTAGCATCATTATAGAAAGTACATTTAAAGAATTATGAGCAAACATGCTTTGAAATATTTTTTAGTAATCAATAACATATAGGTTTCCATAGGGAAAAATATACATTACAGCAGCCTTTCAGCTATGTATTAAAAAATTCTGCCTCTAGCAAGTTTATTCTTTATTCGAGAAAGTTTAGAGCAAGGGAGAAACAATATTGATAGAGGAAGAGTTTTGGAGATGTTTCTTTTAAAAATTTATTAAGATAAATAAATGAGACAAATATGTCAAGAAATACATTGCTAAAGAAATGGGAAGTGCCCTACACTGCAGTGCAGAAATGAGGAAACATAAAGCAAAACAGAAAAAATCAAAATGAAACAAAATATTTTCCTCGCCTAAGACATGACTGTGGAGATCATTACCACGGGATATCAACAGGGCAAGAGATCAGTGGGATTCAAAAGAAGGTGAGGATATACCTGAACTGGAAGAAGAATAATTATATCAGTAATTAACGTTTTTGAAAGGAGCAGAAACCTTAATCTTCAGGAGATAAAACTGAACTGGAATTAGAAAGGAGACCATTCCTGGTGGCGATTAGACTCTAACTTTCAATTACAGGGTTTTTCTAAAATTGCTCAGTGACGTAGCAAGCTAATGAACAACATAAAACCACAGAACTTATCCAGAATGGGGTCTAGTGTTATCATATTTGGAAGACTCCAATTTTTCCCAATTCTTGTCAGTAACGACTATGTGGATGAAATAATGACTAATAATTAATCATGATTAATAATCAATTCTTAATAATTAATAAAATAATTAATATATGTCACTAAAATTTTTGGTTTTATTGCTACAAAACTCTTTGGTTTGTAGAAATTATTCTTTCTGGTAATTATTGGCTGGATTAAGAAAGGGAAAAAAAAGATGGCTGTACTAAATGCAATACTTCTTTCTTCTTCATCAGAAAGAATAAAAAGAAACATTTGTACCACTTTTGTTAGCCTACCTGCAGCTTTTTATACCTGCATCATGACCTCTTGAATTTTTTGTCTTCCTTGAATAAATAGTCCAAGACTCTTCAGTCTCTCCCTGCAGAAGCTGTAATGCCTCTCTCATATTCCTCTGTTTGCAGTAGAATGGTGTAACAGAAAATGCTAGTCCTCACACATCATGGCTGGTCCCTGAGCCGCAATCGCTGTTTCCCCCAGTCCCCCCAGTTAATGTACTGGGCATGACATCACATGATATGGAATATCCCTTTGGTCAGTTTGGATCAGCTGTCTTGGTTGTGCCCCCTCCCCTCCCACCTTCTTGTGCACCCGGCAGAACATGGGAAGCTAGAAGAGTCCTTGACTAGTACAAGCACTGCCCAGCAACAACCAAAACATCGGTGTGTTATCAACATTGTTTTCATGCTAACTCCAAAGCACAGCACTGTGCCAGCTGCAGTGAAGAAAATTAACTCTATCTCAGCTAAAACCATGACAGTATCGACCCCTTATTCCATATCATTTACATCATGCTCAGGTCCCATACTATCCAATACCATTTCAAAAATCCCTACCTGCCTTCTCATCCTTTAACAGAATATACAGATTTCATTTATCATTCCCCTAGTCTATGGACCACCCCTGTAAAATGTCAGTGAAATGTCCATTGAGTTAATTTAGTCCATGACTTTGGGTTCCATCTATTGTACGATTCTTTCAGAGAGGTGCTGTGTGTGATCTTTGGATTGTTGCATGCAGAAGTCAGTCCTCGGTCCATTACCGCTGCACTGTTAGTCCTTGTTCTATCACTGCTGCATTTTGCTTGGTTCAATTGAAAGTTCATTTTTTTTTATTTAATTTGGGAGGTTCTCACAATGATACCATTAATATGGCATATAGCAACCATAGTAGTGGTGACATACAACATTATATAGCAATTAACAGCATATTATTCAGTTCATTGGCTGTTTTCACCCAAAATCAAATCTTCTTGAGGTACACACTGGACTCCTCCATCCTCCTGTATCATCCACCAAGTGCACACAGGTCCTCGAGCAAATGCAATCCCACGAATGGGTTTGCCTTTGCTTGAGGCAGGAAGAGCCCAGACTGTTCTCCCCATCTTATTTTTTACATGCACTACAGGGACTCTATCCCTATCCACAGTACGTAAGGGTTCTGATTGGGCAGGGCCAGCTCGCCTGGCAGATCCCCTCGTGTTGATTAACCAGGTGGCCTTTGCTAAATGTGTATCCCAGTGTTTAAATATTCCACCCCTCCATTGCTCTCAGTGTAGTCTTTAATAGTCCATTTTATCTTTCAATTTTCCCAGAGGCTGGTGAGTGATAGGGGATGTGATACACCCACTCAATGCTGTGCTCTTTGGCCCGAGTATCTATGAGGTTGTTTCAGAAAGGAGTCCTGTTGTCTGACTCAGTTTTCTCCGTGGTGCCGTGTGGCCACAGGACTTCTTTTTCAAGACCCAGGATAGTGTTCTGGGCAGTGGCGTGGGGGACAGGATATGTTTCCAGCCAGCTGGTCGTTGCTTCCACAATTGTAAGCACATGGCGCTTGCCTTGGCGGGTCTGTGGGAGTGTGATATAATCAATTTGCCAGGCCTCCTCGTATTTATATTTCAGCCATCGTCCCCCATACCACAGAGGCTTTACCCGCTTCGCTTGCTTGATTGCAGCGCACATTTCACATTTGTGGATAACCTGTGCAATAGTGTCCATGGTCAAGTCCACCCCTCAATCACGAACCCATCAGTATGTTGCATCTCTTGATGGCCTGAGGTGTCATGGGCCCATCAAGCTAGAAATAGTTCACCCTTATGTTGCCAGTCCAGATCCACCTCAGCCACTTCAATCTTGGCAGCCTCATCTACCTGCTGGTTGTTCCGATGTTCTTCAGTGGCCCGACTCCTGGGGACGTGAGCATCCATATGACGTACCTTCACAACCAGGTTCTCTACCCAGGCAGCAATATCTTGCCACAGTGCGGCAGCCCAGATGGGTTTGCCTCTGCGCTGCCAGTTGCTTTGCTTCCATTGCTGCAGCCAGCCCCACAGGGCATTTGCCACCATCCAGGAGTCAGTATAGAGACAGAGCACTGGCCACTTTTCCCATTCAGCATTGTCTAAGGCCAGCTGGATGGCCTTTACCTCTGCACAACGGCTCGATTCACCTTCTCCTTCAGCAGTTTCTGCTACTTGTCGTGTAGGACTCCATACAGCAGCCTTCCATCTCCGGTGCTTTCCCACAAGGTGACAGGACCCATCAGTGAACAGGGCATACTGCTTCTCATCTTCTGGCAGTTTGTTATACAGTGGGGCTTCTTCAGCACGTGTCACCTCCTCCTCTGGTGATAATCCAAAATCTTTGCCTTCTGGCCAGTCCATAATCACTTCCAAGGTTCCTGGGTGACTGGGGTTTCCTACTCGAGCCCGCTGGGTGATCAGTGCAACCCATTTACTCCACATAGCATCAGTTGCATGGTGTGTAGAGGGGATGTTTCCTTTGAACACCCAGCCCAGCACTGGCAGTCGGGGTGCCAGGAGCAACTGTGCCTCAGTACCAACCACTTCTGAAGCAGCTCGAACCCCTTCATATGCTGCCAAAATCTCTTTTTCAGTTGGAGTATAGCGGGCTTCGGACCCTCTGTATCCCCGACTCCAAAACCCTAGGGGTCGACCTCGGGTCTCCCCATGTGCTTTCTGCCAGAGGCTCCAGGTAGGGCCATTCTCCCCGGCTGCAGTGTAGAGCACATTTTTTATATCTTGTCCTGCCCGGACTGGCCCAAGAGCTACTGCATGGACTATTTCCCGTTTAATCTGTTCAAAGGCTTGTTGTTGTTCAGGGCCCCATTTGAAATAATTCTTTTTCCAGGTCACTTGATAGAGAGGGCTTACGATCAGACTGTAGTGTGGAATATGCATTCTCCAAAAACCCACAACGCCCAAGAAAGCTTGTGTTTCCTTTTTGCTAGTTGGTGGAGACATGGCTGCTATTTTGTTGATCACATCCTTTGGGATCTGGCGACGGCCATCTTGCCATTTGATTCCTAAGAACTGGATCTCTTGTGCAGGTCCCTTCACCTTACTTTGTTTTATGGCAAAACCAGCCTTCAGAAGGATTTGGACTATTTACTCTCCTTTCTCAAAAACTTCTTCTGCTGTGTTGCTCCACACAATGATGTCATCTATGTGTTGAAGGTGTTCTGGAGCTTCTCCCTGTTCCAGTACAGTCTGAATCAGCCCATGGCAAATGGTAGGACTGTGTTTCCACCCCTGGGGCAGTCGATTCCAGGTGTACTGGACGCCCCTCCAAATGAAAGCAAACTGTGGCGTGCACTCTGCTGCCAGAGGGATTGAGAAGAATGCATTCGTGATATCAGTTGTGGCATACCACTTGGCTGCCTTGGACTCCAGTTTGTATTGAAGTTCTAGCATGACTGTCACAGCAGCACTCAACAGTGGAGTGACTTCGTTCAGGCCACAATAGCCTATTGTTAGCCTCCACTCTCCGTTAGACTTCTGCACCGGCCATATGGGACTGTTAAAGGGTGAGTGGGTCTTACTGATGACTCCTTGGCTCCTCAGTTGGTGAATGAGCTCATGGATGGGAATCAGGGAGTCTTGGTTGGTGCGATATTGCCACCGGTGCACTGTTGTGGTGGCGATTGGCACCTGTTGTTCTTTGACCTTCAGCAACCCCACAACAGAAGGGTCCTTCGAGAGGCCAGGCAAGGCAGACAGCTTTCCTCTGTCTCCAAGGCAGCTACACCAAAAGCCCACCTGTACCCTTTTGTGTCCTTGAAATACCCTCTCCTGAGATAGTCTATGCCAAGGATGCACGGAGCCTCTGGGCCAGTCACAATGGGGCGCTTTTGCCACTCATTCCCAGTTAGGCTCACTTCAGCCTCCAATACCGTTAGCTCTTGGGATCCCCCGTCACTCCAGCAATGCTGATGGGTTCTGCCCCTATATAGTTTGATGGCATTAAGGTGCACTCTGCGCCGGTGTCCACTAAAGCTTTATACTCCTGTGGGTCAGATGTGCCAGGCCATCGGATCCACACAGTCCAGTAAGCCTGGTTATCCCTTTCCTCCACCTGGCTGGAGGCAGGGCCCCCCTAGTCCTGATCATAGTATTCGTTAATCACTTCTTGTAAATATGAATCACAAGTGTCTCTATTAAGCTCAGAAATAAAATCAGAGCTTATGCTCCTCCGTCTGGGGAATTGCTCACTGGAAACTGGAGCAGCAGCTGTCCTGGAGAAACTCCCGAGTGATTGTTTTCCCTTGCAGCTCATGTACTCTTGCCTCTAGGGTTGAGGTGGGTTTTCCATCCCACTTCTTCATGTTCTTTCCATGGTCACGCAGGTAAAACCATAGGGTGCCCTGTCATGTGTATCCTTTCTCTTGAGCAACGGGATGCTTACTCCTATGGCTGAGATACTGGTCTGTACTAGTGGGGAGTAGGACATATCTTCTTTGAGTTGCTGGAGCTCTTGGGACAGTTTCTCAACAGCAGAGACAAGTGAGGAAGAGAGATTCGCTTCATATTGCCAGAGTTTATCAATCACCTCCGCCACCATTGGTGGTCATCTTTCCAGGGCATCACTGCCAATGAGTTTGCATACGAGGATGGTGCACTCCGTACAAACTTCCGCCACATGGGTTGTGTGCACTCGGCTTCAGCTGGATCTTTGGATGACGGTTGATCGTCCAGGTCAACATAAATCACCTCAAGCACGGCTAGTTCCCTCAGGTACTGGATACCTTTCTCCATGGTCATCTGTTTTCCTAGGCAAAATACAGTATCTTCTTTGAAGGGGTACCTTTCTCTCACACCTGACAGGAGTTGCCTCCAGAGGCTGAGGGCTTGTGTTCCTTTTCCAATTGCTTTATCAATGTCCCCTTCCCTAGAGAGGGATCCCAGTTGTTTGGCTTTCTTCCCCTCTAATTCCAGACTACTGGCCCCATTATCCCATGACACCCTGTTCCTTACTAATCATAGTGTTTTGTTTATCTTTCAGCTACTACTGAAAGTTAGGT
Organism: Phalacrocorax carbo; assembly: GCF_963921805.1. NCBI lineage: Eukaryota > Metazoa > Chordata > Aves > Suliformes > Phalacrocoracidae > Phalacrocorax > Phalacrocorax carbo. The sequence goes on from NC_087513.1 coordinate 204,479,879, forward strand.
TTGTAAAATGGTAAAAAGCATAGTCAGTGGGATGAGCTGAGGAGACGGATGCTGAGTAAGATCTGGATTTAAAAAAAAAATATTTTAATGCAAGAGATAAAAAGTGCTTTGATACCTGCCACCAAAAAAGGTTTACACATGTTTAAGGTTATATCATAGAATCATAAAGTAGTTTGAGTTGGAAGGGACATTTAAAGGTCATCTAGTCCAACCCCCCTGCAATGAGGAGGGACATCTTCAACTAGATCAGGTTGCTCAAAACTCCACCCACCCTGACCTTGAAAGTTTCCAGGGGTGGCATATCTACCACCTCTCTGAGCAACCTGTTTCACCACCCTCACTGTTAAAAAAATGTATTCCTTATATATGGCCTGAATCTACCCTCTTTCAGTTTAAAACAATTAGCCCTTGTCCTGTTGCAGCATACCCTGCTGAAAAGTTTGTTCCCGTCTTCCTTATAAGCCCCCTCTGAGTACTGGAAGGCTGCAACAGGGTCTCCCCAGAGCCTCCTTTTCTCCAGGCTGAACAACCCCAACTCTCTCAGCTTTTCCTCATAGGAGAGGTGCTCCAGCCCTCTGATCGCTTTTGTGGCCCTCCTTTGGACCCACTCCAACAGCTCCAAGTCTTTCTTGTGCTGAGGGCTCCAGAGCTGGACGCAGCACTGCAGGTGGGCTCTCACCAGAGCGGAGCAGAGGTGCAGAATCACCTCCCTCGACCTGCTGCCCACGCTCCTTTTGATGTAGTCCAGGATACAGTTGGCCTCCTGGGCTGCAAGCACACATTGCTGGCTCATGTCCAGCTTTTAACCAACCTGTACCCTCAAGTCCTTCTCCACAGGGCTGCGCTCAATCCCTTCAACCCCCAGCCTGTATTGATATTAGGGGTTGCCCTGACCCACATACAGGACCTTGCACTTGGCCTTGTTGAACCTCATAAGCTTCACATGGTCTCATTTCTTGAGCTTGTCCAGGTCCCTCTGGATGATATCCCGTCCCTCAGGCATGTCAGTCGCACCACTCAGCTTGGTGTTGTCTGCAAACTTGCTGAGAGTGCACTCAATTCCACTGTCTATGTCACTGATGAAGATATTAAACAGTACTGACCCTACTATGGACCCCTGAGGGTCAACACTTGTCACCAGTCTCCATATGGACATTGAGCTGTTGATCTCTACCCTCTGGATGTGACCATCCAATCAATTCCTCATCCACCGAACAGTCCATCCATCAAATCCATATCTCTCCAATTCAGAGGCAAGGATGTCATGGGGGATTGTGTCAAAGACCTTACAGAAGTCCAGACAGATGACATCTGTAGCTCTTCCCTTGTGAACTGATGTAGTCCCTTCATCACAGAAGTCCATTAGGTTCGTCAGGCAGGACTTGCCCTTGGTGAAGCCACGCTGGCTGTCTCGAATCACTTCCCTGTCCTCCATGTGCCTTTGTATAGCTTCTAGGAGGATCTGTTCCATGATCTTCCCAGGCACAGAGGTGAGGCTGACAGGTCAGTAATTCCCAGAGTCCTCCTTTTTACCCTGTTTTAAAAAGGGTGCAATGTTTCCCTTCTTCCAGTCCCCAGGGACTTCACCTGACTGCCATGACTTTTCAAATATTGTGGAGAGTGGCTTGGCAACTATGTCAGACAATTCCCTCAGGACTCTGGGATGCATCCTGTCAGGTCCCATAGACTTATGTATGTTCAGGTTCCTCAGCTGGTCACAGACTTCATCTTCTCTTATAGTGGGAGGGACTTTGCTCCCCCAGTCCCTGTCTTGTAGCCCAGCAACTCAAGAGGTTTGAGAAGAGAGGTTGCCAGTGGAGACTGAGGCAACAAAGTTGTTGAGTACTTCAGCCTTTTCCTTGTCCATTGTTGCCAGTTTGCCAGTCTTTCTCATCAGGGGTGTACGCTTTCTTTGACCTTCTTTTTCTGGCTGACATACCTGTAGAAGCCCTTGTTATTCTTTACAGCCCTTACCAAGTTCAGCTCCAGCTGCATCTTGGTCTTCCTGATCCCATCCCTACAAAACCAGGTAGTGTCTCTATACTCTCCCCAGGACACCTGTCCCTGCTTCCACTGCCTGTGCATTTCCTTCTTGCCCTTTAGTTTGACTAGTAGGTCTTGCTTCAGGCATACTGGTCGTTTGCCTTCCTTGCCTGATTTCTTACACTTGGGGATTGAGAGCTCTTGTGCTCTATGGAAAGTGTCCTTAAAGTTCTGCCAGCTCTATTCTGCTGCCTTGTCCCTGAGGGTGGTTTTCCAGGGGGTCCTCTTGACTAACTCCTTGAATATCTGGAAGTTTCCTTTCCTAAAATTCAGGGTCCTGACTTTACTTTTTGCCTGACCCACATCCCTCAGGACTGTGAAGTCCACCAGATCACTGCAGCCCAGCCTACCTCCAACCTTGACATGGATGTACAGTATAGACTGTAGTAGGGACCATGACTTAGGAGTGGCTGAGGATACAAGGTTTATTCACCTTAGAAAAGAGGAGACTGAGGGGTCACCTCATTGCTGTCTACAGGTTCCCCATGAGGGGGACCAGAGAGGGAGGTGCTGACCCCTTCTCTCTGGTGTCTGGTGATAGGATGTGAGGGGATGGCTTAAAGCCATGTCAGGGAAGGTTCAGACTGGATATTGTCAAAAAGTTATTCACTGAGAGGGTTGTCTAGCACTGGAACAAGCTATTCAGGGAAGTGGTCCATGGCCTCATGTCTGCTGGTGTTCAAGAAATGTTTGGACAATGCTTTTAGTTATATGGTTAACTTTTAGGTTGCCCTGTGTGGAGTCAGGAGTTAAACTCAGTGATACTCATGGGTCCGTTCTTGCTCTGAGTATTCTATGGTTCTATGACTGTATGATATGATGAAGTGTTTTCTGAACTAAATTCACCAGGGTGAAAGCTGAATGCAAAAAAAGACCAGAAAGACAGGAGCCTAAATAGATAACTTGTCTAACTAACTTGTTTAAGACATTTATCAAACCCTTTCCATTCATGATAAAAAGGGAGGCTTAAAATGTATATATTTGAATGCCACTGAGAGTAATTAACATTCTTGTATCAAACTTCACCTCCTGTTCCCTCTTCCAAATAACACCTGTTATTCACGATGTAAGCTTTATAAAAGTTATTGCTTTCAGATAGTAGCAGCATAAATTCATCTGTTCTTCAGGCTCCATTTCATGCTTTACTTAATAAGAATAGCAGAGCATTTTTTTTTTCCTGAATTCCCATGTAATTCTTTCTTCTGCAGCAAAGATCAATCAATTGGCATTACATTACTCTTGATAGTGATACCATATCATTCTGTAAAAAAAATTCAGCTTTGAACAAGGCCATAAGTCCTCTTGTTCAATTAGTTTCATACAGATAATGATTAATGAGATCAGGAAATGCTTGTGCAAAGGAATAGCTCCAGGGAACTATTAATTTGAATAGACTAAGGGGCATATCTAGGGCTATTGCATACTCCTTTCAAGGCCACCTCTTCTTTCTTTTTGAAGATGGAATCATGCTTTGCTTTGAAATCTGTTAAGAAAAATGTCTTTCAGAGACTGTGGACTTGATCAATAAAGGCAGGAAATCCCTACATATTTTATTTGTATTTTGTTGTATGAATTGCAGCTATTAATGGCCCTGACTGATTTAATTTACAATATTTTTTGAACACTTTAGTGTACTCTACATTGAAAAGATATCTGTGTGCTTAGTAGGCTTGTAGTATAATTCAGGCTGAAAGGGATCTCAGGAGGTCTCTGGTCCAATCTCCTGTTCACAGCAGGGTCTGCTATGAGGTTGGACCAGTTTGTATCCAGTCATATCTTGAAAATCTCGAAGGATGGAGGCTGCACTACTTCTCTCTGCAGTCTGTGCCATGGCTTGACACCCCTCATAGGGAACAAGCTTCTCTGTATAGCAAGTCTGAACCTCTCATGTTTATACTTGTGTCCATTGTCTTTTATGAAAAGCATGGATACAACTTCTTGATTACTCATCATAGGTACTGGAGGCTGCTGTTAGATCCCCTGAAGCCATCCTGCTTCCTGGCTGACCAAGCCCAGCTCCTCCAGCCTCTTCTTACAGGAAAAGTGCTTCAGTCCCTACAGTCTTGGTGGTCTCCCCTGAACTACGTCAACTTTATCAATGTATTTCCTATACTGGGGACCCAAAACACTATCCACCTGTGGTCTAACATGCTCAGTTAAGGGTTTATTACCACACTGGAAAAGAGACTAGTTGATTTCAGTAACAATGCAACAGCTCGACTTACCACCTCACTTAGATACTGTGTATCTGACGATTATCTTGGTTTATAGATAATCATAATTTCATCAATACATTATGGCCTTCTCTGCTGGCCTGTTTTCCATCCTGAATATACTCATACCAGACCTTCATAGCCTTTAATGGAAAATTTCAAACTTATGCATTAGGGTTTTCTGTTTGGTTGGTTGCTTGGTTTTTTTTAAGGGAAAAAACCCCTTTGAAATATTTAATTTATATCTCTGCCATAACCCTCCTGATGTTCATCTAAGGTGCTTTAAAAATTCTGTTCTACCTAAATAAGTGCAGACATAGGAATACAGCTGTGGCTAGCATTTCCCAGAAAGCCTAACATAATTATCTACTATCAGTAGGACCAGGGCTCTAAAGTCCTTGTCATATCTTGAAAATTTTCTAACATATTTCCTATTTCCTTCTCCGCCTCCCCCCCCCTTTTAGCATATCAAAGTCCATGTATTTGGAAATTATTATAATTTTCAGAAGGGATATCTGTTTGCTACCACCCTTTAAAGTTCATTAAACTGAATTTTAAGGGAAAATAACATAATGATATTCACTATGAAATAAATTTTGCTTTCCGTTGGATCCTTATGTTGCAGTTAGCTGGATACTGGAAGGTATCATGACTTGACGGCAGTCATTGTCTCCACGGAATATTGTTTACCTGTAAAAATGCACAAAGGAAAAATATAAGTTTAACCATTTAGTATTTCCTGAATTTATCTAGTCCTCATTGTTGAGTTTCATGCTTACTCAAAGATATCCCACAAAACAAATCAGTGAGTTTGACATAAAACAAAGATAAGTTAATGAAAGGCACTTGTATGTCAACATTTTATAAGTTTTTTGGTTGCTGTTGTTCAGAAATACTAATTTTTAATCTATGGTATAAAAATAAAAGTTTAAAAAAGTTGGTTTAGTTGTGTGTGGTTTTTTTTTTCTTTTTAGCACACTAGAAGAAATAGCAAATATAGTGAGAAAATGAAAGATTATTTTTTTTTACCCACCCACAGGAATGTATGAAATGTAAACAATTGGACTGCGGGTTCAATTTCTCTTTGTGTCATTTTTACCGTAACATTAATCTAATGGTTTGCTCTTGATTTACTATTCAGTATGGAGATTGCTACCATGGCCAGAATAACTCTGCGAGGGCATTATTTAATTTCTGAAAAGGGTAATTTGCAGTGAGGAAAACAAGTGACAATTAAAATCATTTGACATGCAATATGTATACACATTTTTTCTTCTTCATAACTAATATATTTAATTTATTTTTTGTTTATTAAATAATCTACAGAACACATTCTACTTTGTTGAAATAAACACTAACAAAGCTGTGTATTTACTATTTAGTAGCTTCAAAAATAAGCCAACAAATTTGGGTTTTTTTGAGAAAATTACTTTTGTCTGTGTTTTTAAATACTTGCCAAAACTAGGCTTCTCTTTAGTGGAAAAAAACCCTATATATATATATATATATATAAAGCAAATTGCCAACAAAATTATATTGAATGCAACATTTTAGAATCAGCATTTTTACATGTTGTTTAATTTTTTAAAATATCCACACAGTACCTAATATCAGTACTTTGGACCTTTGCTCATAATAAAAGATAATAAAGAGAACCTGAGCTTCCACTTGTTTTGTCATGCTTTGCAGTCTAGTCAAGTCAGACTAATGCAAGACTAATGCAAACATTCATTTTGGCTTTGCTGTGCTCCCTGTCCAAGCAGGCAGAATACAAAGCAGTTGAGAAGTGTTTGAACTGATCTTATCATGACAGCTGTTTAGGAGTACAAGATACAGTGGTGACATTAGTTATAATACATGCAGAATAATCACAAAAACTATTGCAAAGCATTTACCAAACATGCACAGCAAATGTTAAACACCCGAAATCTTAAAGGAATATTAATCTATAAGTTGATAGTCATAAATATAATTATATGCTTCCAAAATAATTTGTTTCTTATGGTCAACACAGGAAGCAGTAGTCTGCAAATAAGTATCAAGAAAGTTGTGCCTTTTAAAGTCTTTGACATCCAAAAATAAATATCATTATTGTAAAACCCAAGCTGGACTTCAGGACACTGTTAACTGGTTTTAGAGGCAGCATACACGTTTTACGTTCAACTTAACTGGTGAACCTTACAACTATGAGAACTTACTGGGCCATATACTGTTACAACTTTAAAGAAGACTAAATATTCTAAAATCTTCCTGGCTTGTCAAACAACACACTTTTCTTAATGAAATGCATATTCTAATGTTGGGGTTTTTTAATTAAGTACTAAAAATGAAGAATTGCATCTGATTTAGATGGCTGTTCATCACAAGGATTTTTCCACTTACATAATGAAAACTTTTAGAATATGTATGACAGCTTTCCCTTCATTAACAAAAAAGTAAATTCTGAAATATGCCCTACCCAGACAAGTTTGTACCTGCTTTCATGACTGATCTGCTAGGAATAATTGTTCCAAAATAGAACTACTGCAGAGATTTTTCCCAATTAACAATGTACAATTACAGATTGTGCTGTTTCTGTCCAGAAAGACAGTAGATATGGTTTTGATCAGAAGGATGTTAAATATAGTTTACTCCTCTGGAATTTGTACAGTCTTGCTAGTATGTTATTAATATGCTATAAAATTGCCCCAGAAAACTATATTTTATTTAAATTCTATATCGCCATTAAAATCAAACTTTCAGATTTTGCAAATTACAATATATCCTGATGCTGTGAATGCAGCCACCTTTTTCACAATTTTTTTCTGCTTTTTAACAGTCTCCATACTTCCTGGTCTCCATTGGTAGAGTTTGTGTTCAATTAAAAACGAATGCCTTTCAAAATTGGTCAACATATTTCAGTTGTGATATTTTTCAGTGAAACATGTTTCCTTAAGAGGCAAAACACCACCACCTTTCCAATGCAGTAAGTTTTGATAAGAGATAAAGCAATAACAATCTGATATTATGTTACTAACTAAAGTCCTATTCCTAAATTCTTAAGTCCCAAATATTGAAATAAAAAGAATGAAAAAAAATAGTAGAAAGAAAAGAGTAGTCCTCCGTCATTTATTACAAATATTATTACTGAACAAAGCCCTTTTGTGTTAGGTCAAGTGGATAAAATTTTGGAAGTACCAACCTTGTAAAAATCTTATCTTTTTTGGCATGGGAAAATTCATGTCATCTTGGGCCAAAAGCTTTGGTTGACAGACCAAAGGTTTTGGAGACCAAGCTCACTGAAGGCCCTCCCAGCTCTCTGCTCAAGTTTTCATTAATTGTCTCCCAGAATCCCAGATGGCTGTAGATAGTATGATTCAGGGTATAATTATTTTAGCACCATGAAGCAAGAAAAATTTAAAAAATCTAAGAGCTTGTAAAGGCATTATAAAATCATCCATTTTGCTGTGAGACAGCACAAGAGAACTACAGATTTATGCAAAGCAATAAATAACTTTCTGCTATTAAATATCACTCAGAACTGAAAAGGCTGGCAGATATTCTATGTTCAGCTTCTCTTAATTCTCTTAATTTTAAGTAATCTGTAAGATGAACCTCTACATGAAACAGCTATTGTAAAAACTGTTGTCAGTGCAGTTCTTCACAAGCCCGAATAATGCTCTTACTGTGCACTGATGGCCTGATCCCACACTTCCAGCTGGGCCCTATGTATCTCTCTCTTTGGTTGGATGCTCCCATATAAGCATCACAGCTAACCCAGCTTGCTGGTGGCTGTACTCTGTCTTTCCTACACAGAACATTTTCTGCCTTTCTTTACTAAAAGCCTTTGTTTGAGAATTTGGGTTCCAGCCGTAGCAAGCTCATATGCATTATAGTGTTACTTTGCAGGTAGCTTTCTGTACCAGAACAAACAGTTCTTGGTGTCATTTTTTTTGTGGGAAGGTTTTTCCCAGTTGAAAAGTACCCCTCTTCCTCTTTGTGATATATCGTAACACAGGAAAAATACAGCAAGTCAAAATTATTGAATCACACGATGCACAGTATATCCAGATACTAAATGGGAGTTGCAAGCAATTGAAGCAGTTACAATAAAAATTTTTGTACACAGTCAGAATGAAATTCTTTAACTGAGATAAACATACTCCAAAGTTATTATAATCTGCTTAGCACCAAGAGTAACTGCTTATCTGAAATCCACCTTGCTAGTCGCTTATATGGTTTTATTCCCCTGGATAGACCATCCTTTTATGCCAGAATATTTTGATAGTTATCCCTGAATCATACCTCAACATGTGCAAATTCTAAAATATGTTTAAAATTATGTCTTAATGCAGAATTTCTGAGACTGATACTGGATGTAGGCATCTTGCCAAAAGTGGTATCTTTTATAACAAATAGAGTTGGAAGCCCTTTCTAGGAATGGAAAATATGTGCCCTCTGGATTTAGAATAGTTCCATGTTCTGTAAAGACCTTCACTGAAGACTACTATCTTTAGATAATTATGGCATCTCTTTGGATGGTTAAAACTTTTATGATGTCGGAACTCATGCATAGAA